>NC_082640.1:92706494-93006494 GCF_028023285.1 Balaenoptera ricei
TTGAATTTTCTGATGGATTTTGGACCCCAGGATCTTTTTTTGAGGGCAGGTGTCATTTACAGTTCTGCATTGATTGTGAATATTTAGTGACCATTAGCACTGGGTTTAAGTTGCTGTTGCGGGAAACGGCCACTAGGGAGCAGCATTTCTCCATTCCCGAATCTGGTTACTAGGAGAGCAGAGCAATTCTTGAAGTCGTTTTCCTAGGTTGTCAATTAAAATGGAATGTGCGAGGAAAAATCCCCATAAGTTTATGTCTCTTTACTTATTGTTTGTTGTTTTAATTTTTTTTAATCAGGGTAATGAATAGAATGTTGTTTTTCCAAGGTGTACACACTCTGGTTCATTTGCAGGAAATGACCACAAGGTGGAAGCATTTCTATATTCCCAACTCTGGTTACTAGGGCAACAGGGCCTTCCTGGACGTCCTGGTTGTAGGTTGTAAATTAGAGTGCAATGTGCCAGGACAAACCCCCCAGAAGTTATGTCTACTAACTTGTTGTTGGTATTCGTAGCTTAATTTTCATTTTTATCAGAGCAAATTTGATTGCAATGTTTTGCTTGTTCCAGGTGTACAGAATCTGTTTCATTGATACATTTATCTTTTCATTTTTGGATCCTGTTCCATATAGGTTATTACAGAATGTTGTGTAGACCTCTCTTGATGTTCGGTATGTGTTTGGAGATTCTCTCTTTTAAAAGTATTAGCATATGTCTGTTAAACACAATATCCTCCGTTATACATTCCTCACACCTTTCCATCTGGTTAATCACAAGTTTGTTTCCTGAATACGTGAGTGTCCTTCTCTGTGGACATAAGTTGATTAATATCAATTTTTAGATAACACCTATACGTGATATCATAGGATATGTGTCTCTCGCTTTCTGACTTACTTCAAGTTGTGTGATTATCTCTAACCTCATCTATGGTGCGGCAAATGGCGTTGTTTCTTTCTTTTCTGTGTCTAATATTCCATTGTGTACATGGACCTCTTTTTCGTCCATTCATCTGATGATGGACATTTTTGTTGCTTCCATGTCTTGGCTATTGTAACTACTGCTGCAATACACGATTTTCCATCCCGTGTCTTTTTGATTCTGGCCTTCCCAGGTGACAGGCCCAATAGTGGGCCTTCCGGATCATATGGTAACTCCATGCTTACCTTGAAACGCACTGCTGTTCTATTCCGATTATTGGCTGTTACCAGTTTACATCCCACTTAGACCTAGAGGTTACGCTATCCTCCACAACTTCTTCAACATCTGTTGTGTGTAGACTTTTTGCTGATGGTCATTCTCACTGGTGTGAGGTGATACCTTTGGGTAGATTGGATTTGCATGCGTCTAGTAATTCCTGATGTTCAGCTTTTATCAATATCCTTTTTATTTTTTTTTAAGATTGAGTTAAACTTACAACTTCAAATTGCCTTCTTGAAAAATTTGCCGCGTTTGAATTCTTTTGGCCATTGCCTACCCCAGGACATTTTTTGAGGGCGTGAGTCATTTACACCCCTACAGTCCTTCTGAATGTTAGTGACCATTAGTAGTGGATTTAAAGCTGCTGGTTGAGGAAACGGCCTTAGGGTGGCGGCATTTCTACGTTACCAACTCTGCTTGCTAGGGAAACAGAACCTTCCTGCAAGTTGTGCTTTTAGGTTGCACATTAGAGTGGAATGTGGCAGGACAAACCCCCATAACTTTTAGCCTCCTTAATTCTTGTTTGTGTCTTTAATGTATAGTGTTTATCAGAGCCAATTTGACTTAAAACTGTCGTTTGTCCTAGGGGTACAGAATCTTGTTCATTTACACATATACATATATCTGTTGATCTTCGTGTCCTTTTCCATGTAGGTTATTACAGAGTGATGAGTAGACCACTCTTGGTATTCCATAGGTCTTTGGTGATTCTATATTTTATATGTATTAGTATATGTTTGTTAATCCCAATATCCTAATTTATCCATTCCTCACACCTTTTCATTGGCTTAACCATAAGTTTGTTTTCTCAAGCTGAGATTCTCTTTCTCTCTGGCATTATGTTTATTTATATGAATTTTCAGATAACATAAGTGATCTCATAGGACATTTTTCTTTTCATTCTGACTTACTTCACGTTTTGTGATTATCTCTAGGCTCATCTGTGGTGCTGCAAATGGCATTGTTTTATTTTTTTCATGGCTAATATTCCATTCTGTCCATATACCACTTCTTCTTTGTCCATTCATCTGTTTTTGGACCTTGTTTTTGCTTCCATGTCTTGGCTGTTTAAATATTGCTGCAGTGCACATTTGCCTGCCTCTGTCTTTCCGATTCTGGTGGTCGTAGGCTATAGACCCAGAAGGTGCCCTGCCGGATCATATGGTAGCTCAATTTTTACCTTTTAAAGCACCTGCATTCTGTTTTCATTAGTGCTGTTACTGCTTTACATCCCACCAGCAGCTAGAAGGTATACAGTTCTCTAAAACCCCTTCAGCATTTATGGTTTGTAGACTTTTTGTGATTGTCACGTGACAGGCGTGAGGTGAAACCTTTTTGGAGGTTGGATTTTCATGCATCTAATAATTCCTTATACTGAGCTTTGGGTATGTCCTTTTTTTCTTTTTCTTTTTCTTAAAGAGGGAGTACAAGTTCCCTCTTCATATTGACTCCTTGAAAATTTTGTCATGTGTTGAATTCTCTTGGCTATTCCCTACCCCAGGGCATTTTTTGTGGGCACGTGTCATTTACAGCCCTGCATTCCTGTGAATATTAAGTGACCATAAGCACTGTGTTTAAAGCTGCTGTTGTGGGAAAGAGCCACAAGGCGGCAGCATTATTATGTCCTCAACTCTTGTTAGTAGAGCAACAGAGTCTTCCTGGACGTCGTGTTCCTCGGTTGTAAATTACAGTGGAATGTGCTCAGACAAACCCCCAGAAGTTTATATCTCCTTACTTATGTTTGTTTTTTAAATTTAATTTATATCTCTTATCGGAGTAAATTTTTTTTATTTTCTTAAATAATTAATTTATTTATTTTTGCCTGTGTTAGGTCTGCGTTTCTGTGCGAGGGCTTTCTATAGCTGTGGCAAGCGGGGCCCACTCTTCATCGTGGTGTGCGGGCCTCTCACTACCGCGGCCTCTCTTGTTGCAGAGCACAGGCTCCAGATGCGCAGTCTCAGTACTTTTGGCTCACGGGCCTAGTTGCTCTGTGGCATGTAGAATCTTCCCATACCAGGGCTCGAACCCGTGTCCCCTGCATTGGCAGGCAGATTCTCAACCACTGCCACACCAGGGAAGCCCCTATCGGAGCAAATTTGATTAGAGTGTTGTGATTGTCTGCCTGTACAGAATCGGGTCAATTATACATACATATATCTGTTCATCTTTGGATCCTGTTACCATGTATCTTATTACAGAGTGTTGAGTAGACCTCCCTTGATATTTGGTAGGTGTTTGGTCATTATATATTTTATATGTATTGGTGATTAGATAATTCATATAGTTTATATGTTATATGTTTATATACATTTAACATACCTTAGTATATGTATGTTACCCCCATAATCCCAATTTATCCGTCTTCCCACCTTTCATTTTGGTTAACCATTCGTTTGTTTTCTAAATCTGTGAGCGTCCTTTTCTGTGGAAATATGTTCATTGGTAGCAATCTTAGGATAACATCTATAAATGGTGTCATAGGATATTTGTCATTCCCTTTTGACTTACTTAACGTAATATGATTATTTCTAGGCTCATCTGTAATCCTGAAAACGGCATTGATCATATTTTTCTGAGGCTAACGTTCCATTCGGTACTTATACCACTTCTTCTTTGTCCATTTCTCTGTTGATGGACATTTTCTTTGCTTGCATGTCTTGACTATTGTAAATATTGCTGCAGTGCGTGTTTTCCTGTCTGTGTCTTTCCAATTCTGGTCTTCTTAGGTTATAGGCCCTTAAGCGGATCGGCCTCATCGTATGGTAGCTCAGTTTTTATCTTTTAAACGCAGATCCATTCAGTTCTCATGATTAGCTCTTACCAGTTTACATCCAACCAACAGCATAGTGGGTATGGATTTCTCGACAAACCCGTCACCATTCATTGTTTGTATACTTTTTACCGATGTCATTTTGAATATTGGGTGGCGGACTCCTTTTGTAGTTTGGATTTGCATCCAACCGATAATCCCTGATATTGAGGTTTTATCCATGTTCTTCTATTTTTGTAAACAAAAGAGTGAGTACAACTTACCTCTTCAAATTGTTTTCTTGAAAACTTTTCCGCGTTGTGAACTTTTTTGACCATTACCTACCCCAGGACATTTTTTGAGGACACGTGTCATTACAGCCCTACAGTTACTGTGAATCTTAAGGGACCGTTAGCCCTGTGATTAAAGCTGCTGTTGTTGAAAACGGCCACATGGTGACAGCATTTCTCCATTCCAAATCTGGTTAGTAGGGCAGCAGAGCCTTCCTGAAAGTCGTGTTGCTAAGTTGTAAATTAGAATGGAATGTGCCAGGGAAAACCCCAATAAGTTTATGTCTCATTGATTGTTGTTCCTGGGTTTGATTTTTTAAATTGGGGTAATGATTAGAATAGTGTTTGTCCTAGGTGGGCACAATCAGGTTCAATTGAACATCATATATATCTATACATGTACAGATCCTCTTCCCATGTAAATTACTATTTATTTTAATAAATTTATTTTATTTATTTATTCATTTTTGGCTGAGTTGGATCTTCGTTGCTGCATGTGGGCTGTCTCTAGTTGCGGTGAGCGGGGGCTACTCTCCGTTGCGCTGCACGGGCTTCTCACTGCAGTGGCTTCTCTTGTTGTGGAGCACGTACTCTAGGCGTGTGGGCTTTAGTAGTTTTGGTGTGTGGGCTCAGTATTCGTGGCTCGTGGGCTCTAAAGCGCAGGCTCAGTAGTTGTGGTGCACGGGCTTAGTTGCTCTGCAGCATGTGGGATCTTCCCGGACCAGGGATCGACGCCGTGTCCCCTGCATTGCCAGGCGGATTCTTAACCACGGCGCCACCCGGGAAGCCCCCGTGTAAATTATTACAGAGTGTTCAGTAGACCTCCCTTGGTATATGGTTGGTCTTTTTGATATATGTATTTAATATGTATTTGTACACGTATGGTAACCCTAATCTTAATGTATCCATTCCTCCCACCTTTC
Organism: Balaenoptera ricei; assembly: GCF_028023285.1. Lineage (NCBI taxonomy): Eukaryota > Metazoa > Chordata > Mammalia > Artiodactyla > Balaenopteridae > Balaenoptera > Balaenoptera ricei. The sequence continues at coordinate 92,711,654 of NC_082640.1, forward strand.
CTTGTAGATAACCATACTTTGTTTTCTAAGTCTGTGAGTGTCTTTCTCTGTGGAAATATGTTCATTTGTGTCAGTTGTTAGGTAACACCTAGAAGTGATATCACAGGATATTTGTCGTCTGCTTTCCGACTTACCTCATGGTCTCTGATTATCTCTAGGCTCATCTATGTTGCTGCAAAGAGCAGTGTTTCATTCTTTTCTATGCCGAATATTCCATTGTGTACATGGTCCACTTCTTCTTTGTGCATTCATCTGTTGATGGACGTTTTGGTTGCTTCCAACTCTTGGCTATGCTAAATATTGATGCAGTGCAGGATTGCCAGCCTGTGTCTTTTTGATTCTGATCTTCTCAAGGGATAGGCTCAGCAGTGGGCCTACTAGATCATATGGTAGCTCAATTTTTACCTTTCAACGCACCTCCATTCTGTTCTCACTACTGGCTGTTACCAGTTGACATCCCACCAGCAACTAGAGGGTACACAGTTCTCTAAAACCCCTTCAGCATTATTGTTTGTAGATATTTTACCGATGGCATTTTGAGTGTTGGGTGGTGATACCTTTTGTAGTTTGGATTTGCATGCATCTAATAGTTCCCTATATTGAGCTTTCATCCACGTCCATTTTCTTTTTTTTTAAGTAAAACAGAAAAACTTACCTCTTCAAACTGTTTCCTTGAAAAATTTGCCGTCTTCTGAATTCCTGTGGCCATTACCTACACCAGGACATTTTTTGAGGGCAGGTGTCATTTACAGCCCTGTAGTAATTGTGAATATTAAGTGACCATTAGCGCTGGGTTTAAAGCTGCCTTTGCAGGAAACGACCACAAGGCGGCAGCATTTCTATATTCCCAACTCTGGTTACTAGGGCAACAGGGCCTTCCTGGACGTCCTGGTTGTAGGTTGTAAATTAGAGTGCAATGTGCCAGGACAAACCCCCCAGAAGTTATGTCTACTAACTTGTTGTTGGTATTCGTAGCTTAATTTTCATTTTTATCAGAGCAAATTTGATTGCAATGTTTTGCTTGTTCCAGGTGTACAGAATCTGTTTCATTGATACATTTATCTTTTCATTTTTGGATCCTGTTCCATATAGGTTATTACAGAATGTTATGTAGACCTCTCTTGATGTTCGGTATGTGTTTGGAGATTCTCTCTTTTAAAAGTATTAGCATATGTCTGTTAAACACAATATCCTCCGTTATACATTCCTCACACCTTTCCATCTGGTTAATCACAAGTTTGTTTCCTGAATACGTGAGTGTCCTTCTCTGTGGACATAAGTTGATTAATATCAATTTTTAGATAACACCTATACGTGATATCATAGGATATGTGTCTCTCGCTTTCTGACTTACTTCAAGTTGTGTGATTATCTCTAACCTCATCTATGGTGCGGCAAATGGCGTTGTTTCTTTCTTTTCTGTGTCTAATATTCCATTGTGTACATGGACCTCTTTTTCGTCCATTCATCTGATGATGGACATTTTTGTTGCTTCCATGTCTTGGCTATTGTAACTACTGCTGCAATACACGATTTTCCATCCCGTGTCTTTTTGATTCTGGCCTTCCCAGGTGACAGGCCCAATAGTGGGCCTTCCGGATCATATGGTAACTCCATGCTTACCTTGAAACGCACTGCTGTTCTATTCCGATTATTGGCTGTTACCAGTTTACATCCCACTTAGACCTAGAGGTTACGCTATCCTCCACAACTTCTTCAACATCTGTTGTGTGTAGACTTTTTGCTGATGGTCATTCTCACTGGTGTGAGGTGATACCTTTGGGTAGATTGGATTTGCATGCGTCTAGTAATTCCTGATGTTCAGCTTTTATCAATATCCTTTTTATTTTTTTTTAAGATTGAGTTAAACTTACAACTTCAAATTGCCTTCTTGAAAAATTTGCCGCGTTTGAATTCTTTTGGCCATTGCCTACCCCAGGACATTTTTTGAGGGCGTGAGTCATTTACACCCCTACAGTCCTTCTGAATGTTAGTGACCATTAGTAGTGGATTTAAAGCTGCTGGTTGAGGAAACGGCCTTAGGGTGGCGGCATTTCTACGTTACCAACTCTGCTTGCTAGGGAAACAGAACCTTCCTGCAAGTTGTGCTTTTAGGTTGCACATTAGAGTGGAATGTGGCAGGACAAACCCCCATAACTTTTAGCCTCCTTAATTCTTGTTTGTGTCTTTAATGTATAGTGTTTATCAGAGCCAATTTGACTTAAAACTGTCGTTTGTCCTAGGGGTACAGAATCTTGTTCATTTACACATATACATATATCTGTTGATCTTCGTGTCCTTTTCCATGTAGGTTATTACAGAGTGATGAGTAGACCACTCTTGGTATTCCATAGGTCTTTGGTGATTCTATATTTTATATGTATTAGTATATGTTTGTTAATCCCAATATCCTAATTTATCCATTCCTCACACCTTTTCATTGGCTTAACCATAAGTTTGTTTTCTCAAGCTGAGATTCTCTTTCTCTCTGGCATTATGTTTATTTATATGAATTTTCAGATAACATAAGTGATCTCATAGGACATTTTTCTTTTCATTCTGACTTACTTCACGTTTTGTGATTATCTCTAGGCTCATCTGTGGTGCTGCAAATGGCATTGTTTTATTTTTTTCATGGCTAATATTCCATTCTGTCCATATACCACTTCTTCTTTGTCCATTCATCTGTTTTTGGACCTTGTTTTTGCTTCCATGTCTTGGCTGTTTAAATATTGCTGCAGTGCACATTTGCCTGCCTCTGTCTTTCCGATTCTGGTGGTCGTAGGTTATAGACCCAGAAGGTGCCCTGCCGGATCATATGGTAGCTCAATTTTTACCTTTTAAAGCACCTGCATTCTGTTTTCATTAGTGCTGTTACCGCTTTACATCCCACCAGCAGCTAGAAGGTATACAGTTCTCTAAAACCCCTTCAGCATTTATGGTTTGTAGACTTTTTGTGATTGTCACGTGACAGGCGTGAGGTGAAACCTTTTTGGAGGTTGGATTTTCATGCATCTAATAATTCCTTATACTGAGCTTTGGGTATGTCCTTTTTTTCTTTTTCTTTTTCTTAAAGAGGGAGTACAAGTTCCCTCTTCATATTGACTCCTTGAAAATTTTGTCATGTGTTGAATTCTCTTGGCTATTCCCTACCCCAGGGCATTTTTTGTGGGCACGTGTCATTTACAGCCCTGCATTCCTGTGAATATTAAGTGACCATAAGCACTGTGTTTAAAGCTGCTGTTGTGGGAAAGAGCCACAAGGCGGCAGCATTATTATGTCCTCAACTCTTGTTAGTAGAGCAACAGAGTCTTCCTGGACGTCGTGTTCCTCGGTTGTAAATTACAGTGGAATGTGCTCAGACAAACCCCCAGAAGTTTATATCTCCTTACTTATGTTTGTTTTTTAAATTTAATTTATATCTCTTATCGGAGTAAATTTTTTTTATTTTCTTAAATAATTAATTTATTTATTTTTGCCTGTGTTAGGTCTGCGTTTCTGTGCGAGGGCTTTCTATAGCTGTGGCAAGCGGGGCCCACTCTTCATCGTGGTGTGCGGGCCTCTCACTACCGCGGCCTCTCTTGTTGCAGAGCACAGGCTCCAGATGCGCAGTCTCAGTACTTTTGGCTCACGGGCCTAGTTGCTCTGTGGCATGTAGAATCTTCCCATACCAGGGCTCGAACCCGTGTCCCCTGCATTGGCAGGCAGATTCTCAACCACTGCCACACCAGGGAAGCCCCTATCAGAGCAAATTTGATTAGAGTGTTGTGATTGTCTGCCTGTACAGAATCGGGTCAATTATACATACATATATCTGTTCATCTTCGGATCCTGTTACCATGTATCTTATTACAGAGTGTTGAGTAGACCTCCCTTGATATTTGGTAGGTGTTTGGTCATTATATATTTTATATGTATTGGTGATTAGATAATTCATATAGTTTATATGTTATATGTTTATATACATTTAACATACCTTAGTATATGTATGTTACCCCCATAATCCCAATTTATCCGTCTTCCCACCTTTCATTTTGGTTAACCATTCGTTTGTTTTCTAAATCTGTGAGCGTCCTTTTCTGTGGAAATATGTTCATTGGTAGCAATCTTAGGATAACATCTATAAATGATGTCATAGGATATTTGTCATTCCCTTTTGACTTACTTAACGTAATATGATTATTTCTAGGCTCATCTGTAATCCTGAAAACGGCATTGATCATATTTTTCTGAGGCTAACGTTCCATTCGGTACTTATACCACTTCTTCTTTGTCCATTTCTCTGTTGATGGACATTTTCTTTGCTTGCATGTCTTGACTATTGTAAATATTGCTGCAGTGCGTGTTTTCCTGTCTGTGTCTTTCCAATTCTGGTCTTCTTAGGTTATAGGCCCTTAAGCGGATCGGCCTCATCGTATGGTAGCTCAGTTTTTATCTTTTAAACGCAGATCCATTCAGTTCTCATGATTAGCTCTTACCAGTTTACATCCAACCAACAGCATAGTGGGTATGGATTTCTCGACAAACCCGTCACCATTCATTGTTTGTATACTTTTTACCGATGTCATTTTGAATATTGGGTGGCGGACTCCTTTTGTAGTTTGGATTTGCATCCAACCGATAATCCCTGATATTGAGGTTTTATCCATGTTCTTCTATTTTTGTAAACAAAAGAGTGAGTACAACTTACCTCTTCAAATTGTTTTCTTGAAAACTTTTCCGCGTTGTGAACTTTTTTGACCATTACCTACCCCAGGACATTTTTTGAGGACACGTGTCATTACAGCCCTACAGTTACTGTGAATCTTAAGGGACCGTTAGCCCTGTGATTAAAGCTGCTGTTGTTGAAAACGGCCACATGGTGACAGCATTTCTCCATTCCAAATCTGGTTAGTAGGGCAGCAGAGCCTTCCTGAAAGTCGTGTTGCTAAGTTGTAAATTAGAATGGAATGTGCCAGGGAAAACCCCAATAAGTTTATGTGTCATTGATTGTTGTTCCTGGCTTTGATTTTTTAAATTGGGGTAATGATTAGAATAGTGTTTGTCCTAGGTGGGCACAATCAGGTTCAATTGAACATCATATATATCTATACATGTACAGATCCTCTTCCCATGTAAATTACTATTTATTTTAATAAATTTATTTTATTTATTTATTCATTTTTGGCTGAGTTGGATCTTCGTTGCTGCATGTGGGCTGTCTCTAGTTGCGGTGAGCGGGGGCTACTCTCCGTTGCGCTGCACGGGCTTCTCACTGCAGTGGCTTCTCTTGTTGTGGAGCACGTACTCTAGGCGTGTGGGCTTTAGTAGTTTTGGTGTGTGGGCTCAGTATTCGTGGCTCGTGGGCTCTAAAGCGCAGGCTCAGTAGTTGTGGTGCACGGGCTTAGTTGCTCTGCAGCATGTGGGATCTTCCCGGACCAGGGATCGACGCCGTGTCCCCTGCATTGCCAGGCGGATTCTTAACCACGGCGCCACCCGGGAAGCCCCCGTGTAAATTATTACAGAGTGTTCAGTAGACCTCCCTTGGTATATGGTTGGTCTTTTTGATATATGTATTTAATATGTATTTGTACACGTATGGTAACCCTAATCTTAATGTATCCATTCCTCCCACCTTTCCTTGTAGATAACCATACTTTGTTTTCTAAGTCTGTGAGTGTCTTTCTCTGTGGAAATATGTTCATTTGTGTCAGTTGTTAGGTAACACCTAGAAGTGATATCACAGGATATTTGTCGTCTGCTTTCCGACTTACCTCATGGTCTCTGATTATCTCTAGGCTCATCTATGTTGCTGCAAAGAGCAGTGTTTCATTCTTTTCTATGCCGAATATTCCATTGTGTACATGGTCCACTTCTTCTTTGTGCATTCATCTGTTGATGGACGTTTTGGTTGCTTCCAACTCTTGGCTATGCTAAATATTGATGCAGTGCAGGATTGCCAGCCTGTGTCTTTTTGATTCTGATCTTCTCAAGGGATAGGCTCAGCAGTGGGCCTACTAGATCATATGGTAGCTCAATTTTTACCTTTCAACGCACCTCCATTCTGTTCTCACTACTGGCTGTTACCAGTTGACATCCCACCAGCAACTAGAGGGTACACAGTTCTCTAAAACCCCTTCAGCATTATTGTTTGTAGATATTTTACCGATGGCATTTTGAGTGTTGGGTGGTGATACCTTTTGTAGTTTGGATTTGCATGCATCTAATAGTTCCCTATATTGAGCTTTCATCCACGTCCATTTTCTTTTTTTTTAAGTAAAACAGAAAAACTTACCTCTTCAAACTGTTTCCTTGAAAAATTTGCCGTCTTCTGAATTCCTGTGGCCATTACCTACACCAGGACATTTTTTGAGGGCAGGTGTCATTTACAGCCCTGTAGTAATTGTGAATATTAAGTGACCATTAGCGCTGGGTTTAAAGCTGCCTTTGCAGGAAACGACCACAAGGCGGCAGCATTTCTATATTCCCAACTCTGGTTACTAGGGCAACAGGGCCTTCCTGGACGTCCTGGTTGTAGGTTGTAAATTAGAGTGCAATGTGCCAGGACAAACCCCCCAGAAGTTATGTCTACTAACTTGTTGTTGGTATTCGTAGCTTAATTTTCATTTTTATCAGAGCAAATTTGATTGCAATGTTTTGCTTGTTCCAGGTGTACAGAATCTGTTTCATTGATACATTTATCTTTTCATTTTTGGATCCTGTTCCATATAGGTTATTACAGAATGTTGTGTAGACCTCTCTTGATGTTCGGTATGTGTTTGGAGATTCTCTCTTTTAAAAGTATTAGCATATGTCTGTTAAACACAATATCCTCCGTTATACATTCCTCACACCTTTCCATCTGGTTAATCACAAGTTTGTTTCCTGAATACGTGAGTGTCCTTCTCTGTGGACATAAGTTGATTAATATCAATTTTTAGATAACACCTATACGTGATATCATAGGATATGTGTCTCTCGCTTTCTGACTTACTTCAAGTTGTGTGATTATCTCTAACCTCATCTATGGTGCGGCAAATGGCGTTGTTTCTTTCTTTTCTGTGTCTAATATTCCATTGTGTACATGGACCTCTTTTTCGTCCATTCATCTGATGATGGACATTTTTGTTGCTTCCATGTCTTGGCTATTGTAACTACTGCTGCAATACACGATTTTCCATCCCGTGTCTTTTTGATTCTGGCCTTCCCAGGTGACAGGCCCAATAGTGGGCCTTCCGGATCATATGGTAACTCCATGCTTACCTTGAAACGCACTGCTGTTCTATTCCGATTATTGGCTGTTACCAGTTTACATCCCACTTAGACCTAGAGGTTACGCTATCCTCCACAACTTCTTCAACATCTGTTGTGTGTAGACTTTTTGCTGATGGTCATTCTCACTGGTGTGAGGTGATACCTTTGGGTAGATTGGATTTGCATGCGTCTAGTAATTCCTGATGTTCAGCTTTTATCAATATCCTTTTTATTTTTTTTTAAGATTGAGTTAAACTTACAACTTCAAATTGCCTTCTTGAAAAATTTGCCGCGTTTGAATTCTTTTGGCCATTGCCTACCCCAGGACATTTTTTGAGGGCGTGAGTCATTTACACCCCTACAGTCCTTCTGAATGTTAGTGACCATTAGTAGTGGATTTAAAGCTGCTGGTTGAGGAAACGGCCTTAGGGTGGCGGCATTTCTACGTTACCAACTCTGCTTGCTAGGGAAACAGAACCTTCCTGCAAGTTGTGCTTTTAGGTTGCACATTAGAGTGGAATGTGGCAGGACAAACCCCCATAACTTTTAGCCTCCTTAATTCTTGTTTGTGTCTTTAATGTATAGTGTTTATCAGAGCCAATTTGACTTAAAACTGTCGTTTGTCCTAGGGGTACAGAATCTTGTTCATTTACACATATACATATATCTGTTGATCTTCGTGTCCTTTTCCATGTAGGTTATTACAGAGTGATGAGTAGACCACTCTTGGTATTCCATAGGTCTTTGGTGATTCTATATTTTATATGTATTAGTATATGTTTGTTAATCCCAATATCCTAATTTATCCATTCCTCACACCTTTTCATTGGCTTAACCATAAGTTTGTTTTCTCAAGCTGAGATTCTCTTTCTCTCTGGCATTATGTTTATTTATATGAATTTTCAGATAACATAAGTGATCTCATAGGACATTTTTCTTTTCATTCTGACTTACTTCACGTTTTGTGATTATCTCTAGGCTCATCTGTGGTGCTGCAAATGGCATTGTTTTATTTTTTTCATGGCTAATATTCCATTCTGTCCATATACCACTTCTTCTTTGTCCATTCATCTGTTTTTGGACCTTGTTTTTGCTTCCATGTCTTGGCTGTTTAAATATTGCTGCAGTGCACATTTGCCTGCCTCTGTCTTTCCGATTCTGGTGGTCGTAGGTTATAGACCCAGAAGGTGCCCTGCCGGATCATATGGTAGCTCAATTTTTACCTTTTAAAGCACCTGCATTCTGTTTTCATTAGTGCTGTTACCGCTTTACATCCCACCAGCAGCTAGAAGGTATACAGTTCTCTAAAACCCCTTCAGCATTTATGGTTTGTAGACTTTTTGTGATTGTCACGTGACAGGCGTGAGGTGAAACCTTTTTGGAGGTTGGATTTTCATGCATCTAATAATTCCTTATACTGAGCTTTGGGTATGTCCTTTTTTTCTTTTTCTTTTTCTTAAAGAGGGAGTACAAGTTCCCTCTTCATATTGACTCCTTGAAAATTTTGTCATGTGTTGAATTCTCTTGGCTATTCCCTACCCCAGGGCATTTTTTGTGGGCACGTGTCATTTACAGCCCTGCATTCCTGTGAATATTAAGTGACCATAAGCACTGTGTTTAAAGCTGCTGTTGTGGGAAAGAGCCACAAGGCGGCAGCATTATTATGTCCTCAACTCTTGTTAGTAGAGCAACAGAGTCTTCCTGGACGTCGTGTTCCTCGGTTGTAAATTACAGTGGAATGTGCTCAGACAAACCCCCAGAAGTTTATATCTCCTTACTTATGTTTGTTTTTTAAATTTAATTTATATCTCTTATCGGAGTAAATTTTTTTTATTTTCTTAAATAATTAATTTATTTATTTTTGCCTGTGTTAGGTCTGCGTTTCTGTGCGAGGGCTTTCTATAGCTGTGGCAAGCGGGGCCCACTCTTCATCGTGGTGTGCGGGCCTCTCACTACCGCGGCCTCTCTTGTTGCAGAGCACAGGCTCCAGATGCGCAGTCTCAGTACTTTTGGCTCACGGGCCTAGTTGCTCTGTGGCATGTAGAATCTTCCCATACCAGGGCTCGAACCCGTGTCCCCTGCATTGGCAGGCAGATTCTCAACCACTGCCACACCAGGGAAGCCCCTATCAGAGCAAATTTGATTAGAGTGTTGTGATTGTCTGCCTGTACAGAATCGGGTCAATTATACATACATATATCTGTTCATCTTCGGATCCTGTTACCATGTATCTTATTACAGAGTGTTGAGTAGACCTCCCTTGATATTTGGTAGGTGTTTGGTCATTATATATTTTATATGTATTGGTGATTAGATAATTCATATAGTTTATATGTTATATGTTTATATACATTTAACATACCTTAGTATATGTATGTTACCCCCATAATCCCAATTTATCCGTCTTCCCACCTTTCATTTTGGTTAACCATTCGTTTGTTTTCTAAATCTGTGAGCGTCCTTTTCTGTGGAAATATGTTCATTGGTAGCAATCTTAGGATAACATCTATAAATGATGTCATAGGATATTTGTCATTCCCTTTTGACTTACTTAACGTAATATGATTATTTCTAGGCTCATCTGTAATCCTGAAAACGGCATTGATCATATTTTTCTGAGGCTAACGTTCCATTCGGTACTTATACCACTTCTTCTTTGTCCATTTCTCTGTTGATGGACATTTTCTTTGCTTGCATGTCTTGACTATTGTAAATATTGCTGCAGTGCGTGTTTTCCTGTCTGTGTCTTTCCAATTCTGGTCTTCTTAGGTTATAGGCCCTTAAGCGGATCGGCCTCATCGTATGGTAGCTCAGTTTTTATCTTTTAAACGCAGATCCATTCAGTTCTCATGATTAGCTCTTACCAGTTTACATCCAACCAACAGCATAGTGGGTATGGATTTCTCGACAAACCCGTCACCATTCATTGTTTGTATACTTTTTACCGATGTCATTTTGAATATTGGGTGGCGGACTCCTTTTGTAGTTTGGATTTGCATCCAACCGATAATCCCTGATATTGAGGTTTTATCCATGTTCTTCTATTTTTGTAAACAAAAGAGTGAGTACAACTTACCTCTTCAAATTGTTTTCTTGAAAACTTTTCCGCGTTGTGAACTTTTTTGACCATTACCTACCCCAGGACATTTTTTGAGGACACGTGTCATTACAGCCCTACAGTTACTGTGAATCTTAAGGGACCGTTAGCCCTGTGATTAAAGCTGCTGTTGTTGAAAACGGCCACATGGTGACAGCATTTCTCCATTCCAAATCTGGTTAGTAGGGCAGCAGAGCCTTCCTGAAAGTCGTGTTGCTAAGTTGTAAATTAGAATGGAATGTGCCAGGGAAAACCCCAATAAGTTTATGTGTCATTGATTGTTGTTCCTGGCTTTGATTTTTTAAATTGGGGTAATGATTAGAATAGTGTTTGTCCTAGGTGGGCACAATCAGGTTCAATTGAACATCATATATATCTATACATGTACAGATCCTCTTCCCATGTAAATTACTATTTATTTTAATAAATTTATTTTATTTATTTATTCATTTTTGGCTGAGTTGGATCTTCGTTGCTGCATGTGGGCTGTCTCTAGTTGCGGTGAGCGGGGGCTACTCTCCGTTGCGCTGCACGGGCTTCTCACTGCAGTGGCTTCTCTTGTTGTGGAGCACGTACTCTAGGCGTGTGGGCTTTAGTAGTTTTGGTGTGTGGGCTCAGTATTCGTGGCTCGTGGGCTCTAAAGCGCAGGCTCAGTAGTTGTGGTGCACGGGCTTAGTTGCTCTGCAGCATGTGGGATCTTCCCGGACCAGGGATCGACGCCGTGTCCCCTGCATTGCCAGGCGGATTCTTAACCACGGCGCCACCCGGGAAGCCCCCGTGTAAATTATTACAGAGTGTTCAGTAGACCTCCCTTGGTATATGGTTGGTCTTTTTGATATATGTATTTAATATGTATTTGTACACGTATGGTAACCCTAATCTTAATGTATCCATTCCTCCCACCTTTCCTTGTAGATAACCATACTTTGTTTTCTAAGTCTGTGAGTGTCTTTCTCTGTGGAAATATGTTCATTTGTGTCAGTTGTTAGGTAACACCTAGAAGTGATATCACAGGATATTTGTCGTCTGCTTTCCGACTTACCTCATGGTCTCTGATTATCTCTAGGCTCATCTATGTTGCTGCAAAGAGCAGTGTTTCATTCTTTTCTATGCCGAATATTCCATTGTGTACATGGTCCACTTCTTCTTTGTGCATTCATCTGTTGATGGACGTTTTGGTTGCTTCCAACTCTTGGCTATGCTAAATATTGATGCAGTGCAGGATTGCCAGCCTGTGTCTTTTTGATTCTGATCTTCTCAAGGGATAGGCTCAGCAGTGGGCCTACTAGATCATATGGTAGCTCAATTTTTACCTTTCAACGCACCTCCATTCTGTTCTCACTACTGGCTGTTACCAGTTGACATCCCACCAGCAACTAGAGGGTACACAGTTCTCTAAAACCCCTTCAGCATTATTGTTTGTAGATATTTTACCGATGGCATTTTGAGTGTTGGGTGGTGATACCTTTTGTAGTTTGGATTTGCATGCATCTAATAGTTCCCTATATTGAGCTTTCATCCACGTCCATTTTCTTTTTTTTTAAGTAAAACAGAAAAACTTACCTCTTCAAACTGTTTCCTTGAAAAATTTGCCGTCTTCTGAATTCCTGTGGCCATTACCTACACCAGGACATTTTTTGAGGGCAGGTGTCATTTACAGCCCTGTAGTAATTGTGAATATTAAGTGACCATTAGCGCTGGGTTTAAAGCTGCCTTTGCAGGAAACGACCACAAGGCGGCAGCATTTCTATATTCCCAACTCTGGTTACTAGGGCAACAGGGCCTTCCTGGACGTCCTGGTTGTAGGTTGTAAATTAGAGTGCAATGTGCCAGGACAAACCCCCCAGAAGTTATGTCTACTAACTTGTTGTTGGTATTCGTAGCTTAATTTTCATTTTTATCAGAGCAAATTTGATTGCAATGTTTTGCTTGTTCCAGGTGTACAGAATCTGTTTCATTGATACATTTATCTTTTCATTTTTGGATCCTGTTCCATATAGGTTATTACAGAATGTTGTGTAGACCTCTCTTGATGTTCGGTATGTGTTTGGAGATTCTCTCTTTTAAAAGTATTAGCATATGTCTGTTAAACACAATATCCTCCGTTATACATTCCTCACACCTTTCCATCTGGTTAATCACAAGTTTGTTTCCTGAATACGTGAGTGTCCTTCTCTGTGGACATAAGTTGATTAATATCAATTTTTAGATAACACCTATACGTGATATCATAGGATATGTGTCTCTCGCTTTCTGACTTACTTCAAGTTGTGTGATTATCTCTAACCTCATCTATGGTGCGGCAAATGGCGTTGTTTCTTTCTTTTCTGTGTCTAATATTCCATTGTGTACATGGACCTCTTTTTCGTCCATTCATCTGATGATGGACATTTTTGTTGCTTCCATGTCTTGGCTATTGTAACTACTGCTGCAATACACGATTTTCCATCCCGTGTCTTTTTGATTCTGGCCTTCCCAGGTGACAGGCCCAATAGTGGGCCTTCCGGATCATATGGTAACTCCATGCTTACCTTGAAACGCACTGCTGTTCTATTCCGATTATTGGCTGTTACCAGTTTACATCCCACTTAGACCTAGAGGTTACGCTATCCTCCACAACTTCTTCAACATCTGTTGTGTGTAGACTTTTTGCTGATGGTCATTCTCACTGGTGTGAGGTGATACCTTTGGGTAGATTGGATTTGCATGCGTCTAGTAATTCCTGATGTTCAGCTTTTATCAATATCCTTTTTATTTTTTTTTAAGATTGAGTTAAACTTACAACTTCAAATTGCCTTCTTGAAAAATTTGCCGCGTTTGAATTCTTTTGGCCATTGCCTACCCCAGGACATTTTTTGAGGGCGTGAGTCATTTACACCCCTACAGTCCTTCTGAATGTTAGTGACCATTAGTAGTGGATTTAAAGCTGCTGGTTGAGGAAACGGCCTTAGGGTGGCGGCATTTCTACGTTACCAACTCTGCTTGCTAGGGAAACAGAACCTTCCTGCAAGTTGTGCTTTTAGGTTGCACATTAGAGTGGAATGTGGCAGGACAAACCCCCATAACTTTTAGCCTCCTTAATTCTTGTTTGTGTCTTTAATGTATAGTGTTTATCAGAGCCAATTTGACTTAAAACTGTCGTTTGTCCTAGGGGTACAGAATCTTGTTCATTTACACATATACATATATCTGTTGATCTTCGTGTCCTTTTCCATGTAGGTTATTACAGAGTGATGAGTAGACCACTCTTGGTATTCCATAGGTCTTTGGTGATTCTATATTTTATATGTATTAGTATATGTTTGTTAATCCCAATATCCTAATTTATCCATTCCTCACACCTTTTCATTGGCTTAACCATAAGTTTGTTTTCTCAAGCTGAGATTCTCTTTCTCTCTGGCATTATGTTTATTTATATGAATTTTCAGATAACATAAGTGATCTCATAGGACATTTTTCTTTTCATTCTGACTTACTTCACGTTTTGTGATTATCTCTAGGCTCATCTGTGGTGCTGCAAATGGCATTGTTTTATTTTTTTCATGGCTAATATTCCATTCTGTCCATATACCACTTCTTCTTTGTCCATTCATCTGTTTTTGGACCTTGTTTTTGCTTCCATGTCTTGGCTGTTTAAATATTGCTGCAGTGCACATTTGCCTGCCTCTGTCTTTCCGATTCTGGTGGTCGTAGGTTATAGACCCAGAAGGTGCCCTGCCGGATCATATGGTAGCTCAATTTTTACCTTTTAAAGCACCTGCATTCTGTTTTCATTAGTGCTGTTACCGCTTTACATCCCACCAGCAGCTAGAAGGTATACAGTTCTCTAAAACCCCTTCAGCATTTATGGTTTGTAGACTTTTTGTGATTGTCACGTGATAGGCGTGAGGTGAAACCTTTTTGGAGGTTGGATTTTCATGCATCTAATAATTCCTTATACTGAGCTTTGGGTATGTCCTGTTTTTCTTTTTCTTTTTCTTAAAGAGGGAGTACAAGTTCCCTCTTCATATTGACTCCTTGAAAATTTTGTCATGTGTTGAATTCTCTTGGCTATTCCCTACCCCAGGGCATTTTTTGTGGGCACGTGTCATTTACAGCCCTGCATTCCTGTGAATATTAAGTGACCATAAGCACTGTGTTTAAAGCTGCTGTTGTGGGAAAGAGCCACAAGGCGGCAGCATTATTATGTCCTCAACTCTTGTTAGTAGAGCAACAGAGTCTTCCTGGACGTCGTGTTCCTCGGTTGTAAATTACAGTGGAATGTGCTCAGACAAACCCCCAGAAGTTTATATCTCCTTACTTATGTTTGTTTTTTAAATTTAATTTATATCTCTTATCGGAGTAAATTTTTTTTATTTTCTTAAATAATTAATTTATTTATTTTTGCCTGTGTTAGGTCTGCGTTTCTGTGCGAGGGCTTTCTATAGCTGTGGCAAGCGGGGCCCACTCTTCATCGTGGTGTGCGGGCCTCTCACTACCGCGGCCTCTCTTGTTGCAGAGCACAGGCTCCAGATGCGCAGTCTCAGTACTTTTGGCTCACGGGCCTAGTTGCTCTGTGGCATGTAGAATCTTCCCATACCAGGGCTCGAACCCGTGTCCCCTGCATTGGCAGGCAGATTCTCAACCACTGCCACACCAGGGAAGCCCCTATCAGAGCAAATTTGATTAGAGTGTTGTGATTGTCTGCCTGTACAGAATCGGGTCAATTATACATACATATATCTGTTCATCTTCGGATCCTGTTACCATGTATCTTATTACAGAGTGTTGAGTAGACCTCCCTTGATATTTGGTAGGTGTTTGGTCATTATATATTTTATATGTATTGGTGATTAGATAATTCATATAGTTTATATGTTATATGTTTATATACATTTAACATACCTTAGTATATGTATGTTACCCCCATAATCCCAATTTATCCGTCTTCCCACCTTTCATTTTGGTTAACCATTCGTTTGTTTTCTAAATCTGTGAGCGTCCTTTTCTGTGGAAATATGTTCATTGGTAGCAATCTTAGGATAACATCTATAAATGATGTCATAGGATATTTGTCATTCCCTTTTGACTTACTTAACGTAATATGATTATTTCTAGGCTCATCTGTAATCCTGAAAACGGCATTGATCATATTTTTCTGAGGCTAACGTTCCATTCGGTACTTATACCACTTCTTCTTTGTCCATTTCTCTGTTGATGGACATTTTCTTTGCTTGCATGTCTTGACTATTGTAAATATTGCTGCAGTGCGTGTTTTCCTGTCTGTGTCTTTCCAATTCTGGTCTTCTTAGGTTATAGGCCCTTAAGCGGATCGGCCTCATCGTATGGTAGCTCAGTTTTTATCTTTTAAACGCAGATCCATTCAGTTCTCATGATTAGCTCTTACCAGTTTACATCCAACCAACAGCATAGTGGGTATGGATTTCTCGACAAACCCGTCACCATTCATTGTTTGTATACTTTTTACCGATGTCATTTTGAATATTGGGTGGCGGACTCCTTTTGTAGTTTGGATTTGCATCCAACCGATAATCCCTGATATTGAGGTTTTATCCATGTTCTTCTATTTTTGTAAACAAAAGAGTGAGTACAACTTACCTCTTCAAATTGTTTTCTTGAAAACTTTTCCGCGTTGTGAACTTTTTTGACCATTACCTACCCCAGGACATTTTTTGAGGACACGTGTCATTACAGCCCTACAGTTACTGTGAATCTTAAGGGACCGTTAGCCCTGTGATTAAAGCTGCTGTTGTTGAAAACGGCCACATGGTGACAGCATTTCTCCATTCCAAATCTGGTTAGTAGGGCAGCAGAGCCTTCCTGAAAGTCGTGTTGCTAAGTTGTAAATTAGAATGGAATGTGCCAGGGAAAACCCCAATAAGTTTATGTCTCATTGATTGTTGTTCCTGGGTTTGATTTTTTAAATTGGGGTAATGATTAGAATAGTGTTTGTCCTAGGTGGGCACAATCAGGTTCAATTGAACATCATATATATCTATACATGTACAGATCCTCTTCCCATGTAAATTACTATTTATTTTAATAAATTTATTTTATTTATTTATTCATTTTTGGCTGAGTTGGATCTTCGTTGCTGCATGTGGGCTGTCTCTAGTTGCGGTGAGCGGGGGCTACTCTCCGTTGCGCTGCACGGGCTTCTCACTGCAGTGGCTTCTCTTGTTGTGGAGCACGTACTCTAGGCGTGTGGGCTTTAGTAGTTTTGGTGTGTGGGCTCAGTATTCGTGGCTCGTGGGCTCTAAAGCGCAGGCTCAGTAGTTGTGGTGCACGGGCTTAGTTGCTCTGCAGCATGTGGGATCTTCCCGGACCAGGGATCGACGCCGTGTCCCCTGCATTGCCAGGCGGATTCTTAACCACGGCGCCACCCGGGAAGCCCCCGTGTAAATTATTACAGAGTGTTCAGTAGACCTCCCTTGGTATATGGTTGGTCTTTTTGATATATGTATTTAATATGTATTTGTACACGTATGGTAACCCTAATCTTAATGTATCCATTCCTCCCACCTTTCCTTGTAGATAACCATACTTTGTTTTCTAAGTCTGTGAGTGTCTTTCTCTGTGGAAATATGTTCATTTGTGTCAGTTGTTAGGTAACACCTAGAAGTGATATCACAGGATATTTGTCGTCTGCTTTCCGACTTACCTCATGGTCTCTGATTATCTCTAGGCTCATCTATGTTGCTGCAAAGAGCAGTGTTTCATTCTTTTCTATGCCGAATATTCCATTGTGTACATGGTCCACTTCTTCTTTGTGCATTCATCTGTTGATGGACGTTTTGGTTGCTTCCAACTCTTGGCTATGCTAAATATTGATGCAGTGCAGGATTGCCAGCCTGTGTCTTTTTGATTCTGATCTTCTCAAGGGATAGGCTCAGCAGTGGGCCTACTAGATCATATGGTAGCTCAATTTTTACCTTTCAACGCACCTCCATTCTGTTCTCACTACTGGCTGTTACCAGTTGACATCCCACCAGCAACTAGAGGGTACACAGTTCTCTAAAACCCCTTCAGCATTATTGTTTGTAGATATTTTACCGATGGCATTTTGAGTGTTGGGTGGTGATACCTTTTGTAGTTTGGATTTGCATGCATCTAATAGTTCCCTATATTGAGCTTTCATCCACGTCCATTTTCTTTTTTTTTAAGTAAAACAGAAAAACTTACCTCTTCAAACTGTTTCCTTGAAAAATTTGCCGTCTTCTGAATTCCTGTGGCCATTACCTACACCAGGACATTTTTTGAGGGCAGGTGTCATTTACAGCCCTGTAGTAATTGTGAATATTAAGTGACCATTAGCGCTGGGTTTAAAGCTGCCTTTGCAGGAAACGACCACAAGGCGGCAGCATTTCTATATTCCCAACTCTGGTTACTAGGGCAACAGGGCCTTCCTGGACGTCCTGGTTGTAGGTTGTAAATTAGAGTGCAATGTGCCAGGACAAACCCCCCAGAAGTTATGTCTACTAACTTGTTGTTGGTATTCGTAGCTTAATTTTCATTTTTATCAGAGCAAATTTGATTGCAATGTTTTGCTTGTTCCAGGTGTACAGAATCTGTTTCATTGATACATTTATCTTTTCATTTTTGGATCCTGTTCCATATAGGTTATTACAGAATGTTGTGTAGACCTCTCTTGATGTTCGGTATGTGTTTGGAGATTCTCTCTTTTAAAAGTATTAGCATATGTCTGTTAAACACAATATCCTCCGTTATACATTCCTCACACCTTTCCATCTGGTTAATCACAAGTTTGTTTCCTGAATACGTGAGTGTCCTTCTCTGTGGACATAAGTTGATTAATATCAATTTTTAGATAACACCTATACGTGATATCATAGGATATGTGTCTCTCGCTTTCTGACTTACTTCAAGTTGTGTGATTATCTCTAACCTCATCTATGGTGCGGCAAATGGCGTTGTTTCTTTCTTTTCTGTGTCTAATATTCCATTGTGTACATGGACCTCTTTTTCGTCCATTCATCTGATGATGGACATTTTTGTTGCTTCCATGTCTTGGCTATTGTAACTACTGCTGCAATACACGATTTTCCATCCCGTGTCTTTTTGATTCTGGCCTTCCCAGGTGACAGGCCCAATAGTGGGCCTTCCGGATCATATGGTAACTCCATGCTTACCTTGAAACGCACTGCTGTTCTATTCCGATTATTGGCTGTTACCAGTTTACATCCCACTTAGACCTAGAGGTTACGCTATCCTCCACAACTTCTTCAACATCTGTTGTGTGTAGACTTTTTGCTGATGGTCATTCTCACTGGTGTGAGGTGATACCTTTGGGTAGATTGGATTTGCATGCGTCTAGTAATTCCTGATGTTCAGCTTTTATCAATATCCTTTTTATTTTTTTTTAAGATTGAGTTAAACTTACAACTTCAAATTGCCTTCTTGAAAAATTTGCCGCGTTTGAATTCTTTTGGCCATTGCCTACCCCAGGACATTTTTTGAGGGCGTGAGTCATTTACACCCCTACAGTCCTTCTGAATGTTAGTGACCATTAGTAGTGGATTTAAAGCTGCTGGTTGAGGAAACGGCCTTAGGGTGGCGGCATTTCTACGTTACCAACTCTGCTTGCTAGGGAAACAGAACCTTCCTGCAAGTTGTGCTTTTAGGTTGCACATTAGAGTGGAATGTGGCAGGACAAACCCCCATAACTTTTAGCCTCCTTAATTCTTGTTTGTGTCTTTAATGTATAGTGTTTATCAGAGCCAATTTGACTTAAAACTGTCGTTTGTCCTAGGGGTACAGAATCTTGTTCATTTACACATATACATATATCTGTTGATCTTCGTGTCCTTTTCCATGTAGGTTATTACAGAGTGATGAGTAGACCACTCTTGGTATTCCATAGGTCTTTGGTGATTCTATATTTTATATGTATTAGTATATGTTTGTTAATCCCAATATCCTAATTTATCCATTCCTCACACCTTTTCATTGGCTTAACCATAAGTTTGTTTTCTCAAGCTGAGATTCTCTTTCTCTCTGGCATTATGTTTATTTATATGAATTTTCAGATAACATAAGTGATCTCATAGGACATTTTTCTTTTCATTCTGACTTACTTCACGTTTTGTGATTATCTCTAGGCTCATCTGTGGTGCTGCAAATGGCATTGTTTTATTTTTTTCATGGCTAATATTCCATTCTGTCCATATACCACTTCTTCTTTGTCCATTCATCTGTTTTTGGACCTTGTTTTTGCTTCCATGTCTTGGCTGTTTAAATATTGCTGCAGTGCACATTTGCCTGCCTCTGTCTTTCCGATTCTGGTGGTCGTAGGTTATAGACCCAGAAGGTGCCCTGCCGGATCATATGGTAGCTCAATTTTTACCTTTTAAAGCACCTGCATTCTGTTTTCATTAGTGCTGTTACCGCTTTACATCCCACCAGCAGCTAGAAGGTATACAGTTCTCTAAAACCCCTTCAGCATTTATGGTTTGTAGACTTTTTGTGATTGTCACGTGACAGGCGTGAGGTGAAACCTTTTTGGAGGTTGGATTTTCATGCATCTAATAATTCCTTATACTGAGCTTTGGGTATGTCCTGTTTTTCTTTTTCTTTTTCTTAAAGAGGGAGTACAAGTTCCCTCTTCATATTGACTCCTTGAAAATTTTGTCATGTGTTGAATTCTCTTGGCTATTCCCTACCCCAGGGCATTTTTTGTGGGCACGTGTCATTTACAGCCCTGCATTCCTGTGAATATTAAGTGACCATAAGCACTGTGTTTAAAGCTGCTGTTGTGGGAAAGAGCCACAAGGCGGCAGCATTATTATGTCCTCAACTCTTGTTAGTAGAGCAACAGAGTCTTCCTGGACGTCGTGTTCCTCGGTTGTAAATTACAGTGGAATGTGCTCAGACAAACCCCCAGAAGTTTATATCTCCTTACTTATGTTTGTTTTTTAAATTTAATTTATATCTCTTATCGGAGTAAATTTTTTTTATTTTCTTAAATAATTAATTTATTTATTTTTGCCTGTGTTAGGTCTGCGTTTCTGTGCGAGGGCTTTCTATAGCTGTGGCAAGCGGGGCCCACTCTTCATCGTGGTGTGCGGGCCTCTCACTACCGCGGCCTCTCTTGTTGCAGAGCACAGGCTCCAGATGCGCAGTCTCAGTACTTTTGGCTCACGGGCCTAGTTGCTCTGTGGCATGTAGAATCTTCCCATACCAGGGCTCGAACCCGTGTCCCCTGCATTGGCAGGCAGATTCTCAACCACTGCCACACCAGGGAAGCCCCTATCAGAGCAAATTTGATTAGAGTGTTGTGATTGTCTGCCTGTACAGAATCGGGTCAATTATACATACATATATCTGTTCATCTTCGGATCCTGTTACCATGTATCTTATTACAGAGTGTTGAGTAGACCTCCCTTGATATTTGGTAGGTGTTTGGTCATTATATATTTTATATGTATTGGTGATTAGATAATTCATATAGTTTATATGTTATATGTTTATATACATTTAACATACCTTAGTATATGTATGTTACCCCCATAATCCCAATTTATCCGTCTTCCCACCTTTCATTTTGGTTAACCATTCGTTTGTTTTCTAAATCTGTGAGCGTCCTTTTCTGTGGAAATATGTTCATTGGTAGCAATCTTAGGATAACATCTATAAATGATGTCATAGGATATTTGTCATTCCCTTTTGACTTACTTAACGTAATATGATTATTTCTAGGCTCATCTGTAATCCTGAAAACGGCATTGATCATATTTTTCTGAGGCTAACGTTCCATTCGGTACTTATACCACTTCTTCTTTGTCCATTTCTCTGTTGATGGACATTTTCTTTGCTTGCATGTCTTGACTATTGTAAATATTGCTGCAGTGCGTGTTTTCCTGTCTGTGTCTTTCCAATTCTGGTCTTCTTAGGTTATAGGCCCTTAAGCGGATCGGCCTCATCGTATGGTAGCTCAGTTTTTATCTTTTAAACGCAGATCCATTCAGTTCTCATGATTAGCTCTTACCAGTTTACATCCAACCAACAGCATAGTGGGTATGGATTTCTCGACAAACCCGTCACCATTCATTGTTTGTATACTTTTTACCGATGTCATTTTGAATATTGGGTGGCGGACTCCTTTTGTAGTTTGGATTTGCATCCAACCGATAATCCCTGATATTGAGGTTTTATCCATGTTCTTCTATTTTTGTAAACAAAAGAGTGAGTACAACTTACCTCTTCAAATTGTTTTCTTGAAAACTTTTCCGCGTTGTGAACTTTTTTGACCATTACCTACCCCAGGACATTTTTTGAGGACACGTGTCATTACAGCCCTACAGTTACTGTGAATCTTAAGGGACCGTTAGCCCTGTGATTAAAGCTGCTGTTGTTGAAAACGGCCACATGGTGACAGCATTTCTCCATTCCAAATCTGGTTAGTAGGGCAGCAGAGCCTTCCTGAAAGTCGTGTTGCTAAGTTGTAAATTAGAATGGAATGTGCCAGGGAAAACCCCAATAAGTTTATGTGTCATTGATTGTTGTTCCTGGCTTTGATTTTTTAAATTGGGGTAATGATTAGAATAGTGTTTGTCCTAGGTGGGCACAATCAGGTTCAATTGAACATCATATATATCTATACATGTACAGATCCTCTTCCCATGTAAATTACTATTTATTTTAATAAATTTATTTTATTTATTTATTCATTTTTGGCTGAGTTGGATCTTCGTTGCTGCATGTGGGCTGTCTCTAGTTGCGGTGAGCGGGGGCTACTCTCCGTTGCGCTGCACGGGCTTCTCACTGCAGTGGCTTCTCTTGTTGTGGAGCACGTACTCTAGGCGTGTGGGCTTTAGTAGTTTTGGTGTGTGGGCTCAGTATTCGTGGCTCGTGGGCTCTAAAGCGCAGGCTCAGTAGTTGTGGTGCACGGGCTTAGTTGCTCTGCAGCATGTGGGATCTTCCCGGACCAGGGATCGACGCCGTGTCCCCTGCATTGCCAGGCGGATTCTTAACCACGGCGCCACCCGGGAAGCCCCCGTGTAAATTATTACAGAGTGTTCAGTAGACCTCCCTTGGTATATGGTTGGTCTTTTTGATATATGTATTTAATATGTATTTGTACACGTATGGTAACCCTAATCTTAATGTATCCATTCCTCCCACCTTTCCTTGTAGATAACCATACTTTGTTTTCTAAGTCTGTGAGTGTCTTTCTCTGTGGAAATATGTTCATTTGTGTCAGTTGTTAGGTAACACCTAGAAGTGATATCACAGGATATTTGTCGTCTGCTTTCCGACTTACCTCATGGTCTCTGATTATCTCTAGGCTCATCTATGTTGCTGCAAAGAGCAGTGTTTCATTCTTTTCTATGCCGAATATTCCATTGTGTACATGGTCCACTTCTTCTTTGTGCATTCATCTGTTGATGGACGTTTTGGTTGCTTCCAACTCTTGGCTATGCTAAATATTGATGCAGTGCAGGATTGCCAGCCTGTGTCTTTTTGATTCTGATCTTCTCAAGGGATAGGCTCAGCAGTGGGCCTACTAGATCATATGGTAGCTCAATTTTTACCTTTCAACGCACCTCCATTCTGTTCTCACTACTGGCTGTTACCAGTTGACATCCCACCAGCAACTAGAGGGTACACAGTTCTCTAAAACCCCTTCAGCATTATTGTTTGTAGATATTTTACCGATGGCATTTTGAGTGTTGGGTGGTGATACCTTTTGTAGTTTGGATTTGCATGCATCTAATAGTTCCCTATATTGAGCTTTCATCCACGTCCATTTTCTTTTTTTTTTTAAGTAAAACAGAAAAACTTACCTCTTCAAACTGTTTCCTTGAAAAATTTGCCGTCTTCTGAATTCCTGTGGCCATTACCTACACCAGGACATTTTTTGAGGGCAGGTGTCATTTACAGCCCTGTAGTAATTGTGAATATTAAGTGACCATTAGCGCTGGGTTTAAAGCTGCCTTTGCAGGAAACGACCACAAGGCGGCAGCATTTCTATATTCCCAACTCTGGTTACTAGGGCAACAGGGCCTTCCTGGACGTCCTGGTTGTAGGTTGTAAATTAGAGTGCAATGTGCCAGGACAAACCCCCCAGAAGTTATGTCTACTAACTTGTTGTTGGTATTCGTAGCTTAATTTTCATTTTTATCAGAGCAAATTTGATTGCAATGTTTTGCTTGTTCCAGGTGTACAGAATCTGTTTCATTGATACATTTATCTTTTCATTTTTGGATCCTGTTCCATATAGGTTATTACAGAATGTTGTGTAGACCTCTCTTGATGTTCGGTATGTGTTTGGAGATTCTCTCTTTTAAAAGTATTAGCATATGTCTGTTAAACACAATATCCTCCGTTATACATTCCTCACACCTTTCCATCTGGTTAATCACAAGTTTGTTTCCTGAATACGTGAGTGTCCTTCTCTGTGGACATAAGTTGATTAATATCAATTTTTAGATAACACCTATACGTGATATCATAGGATATGTGTCTCTCGCTTTCTGACTTACTTCAAGTTGTGTGATTATCTCTAACCTCATCTATGGTGCGGCAAATGGCGTTGTTTCTTTCTTTTCTGTGTCTAATATTCCATTGTGTACATGGACCTCTTTTTCGTCCATTCATCTGATGATGGACATTTTTGTTGCTTCCATGTCTTGGCTATTGTAACTACTGCTGCAATACACGATTTTCCATCCCGTGTCTTTTTGATTCTGGCCTTCCCAGGTGACAGGCCCAATAGTGGGCCTTCCGGATCATATGGTAACTCCATGCTTACCTTGAAACGCACTGCTGTTCTATTCCGATTATTGGCTGTTACCAGTTTACATCCCACTTAGACCTAGAGGTTACGCTATCCTCCACAACTTCTTCAACATCTGTTGTGTGTAGACTTTTTGCTGATGGTCATTCTCACTGGTGTGAGGTGATACCTTTGGGTAGATTGGATTTGCATGCGTCTAGTAATTCCTGATGTTCAGCTTTTATCAATATCCTTTTTATTTTTTTTTAAGATTGAGTTAAACTTACAACTTCAAATTGCCTTCTTGAAAAATTTGCCGCGTTTGAATTCTTTTGGCCATTGCCTACCCCAGGACATTTTTTGAGGGCGTGAGTCATTTACACCCCTACAGTCCTTCTGAATGTTAGTGACCATTAGTAGTGGATTTAAAGCTGCTGGTTGAGGAAACGGCCTTAGGGTGGCGGCATTTCTACGTTACCAACTCTGCTTGCTAGGGAAACAGAACCTTCCTGCAAGTTGTGCTTTTAGGTTGCACATTAGAGTGGAATGTGGCAGGACAAACCCCCATAACTTTTAGCCTCCTTAATTCTTGTTTGTGTCTTTAATGTATAGTGTTTATCAGAGCCAATTTGACTTAAAACTGTCGTTTGTCCTAGGGGTACAGAATCTTGTTCATTTACACATATACATATATCTGTTGATCTTCGTGTCCTTTTCCATGTAGGTTATTACAGAGTGATGAGTAGACCACTCTTGGTATTCCATAGGTCTTTGGTGATTCTATATTTTATATGTATTAGTATATGTTTGTTAATCCCAATATCCTAATTTATCCATTCCTCACACCTTTTCATTGGCTTAACCATAAGTTTGTTTTCTCAAGCTGAGATTCTCTTTCTCTCTGGCATTATGTTTATTTATATGAATTTTCAGATAACATAAGTGATCTCATAGGACATTTTTCTTTTCATTCTGACTTACTTCACGTTTTGTGATTATCTCTAGGCTCATCTGTGGTGCTGCAAATGGCATTGTTTTATTTTTTTCATGGCTAATATTCCATTCTGTCCATATACCACTTCTTCTTTGTCCATTCATCTGTTTTTGGACCTTGTTTTTGCTTCCATGTCTTGGCTGTTTAAATATTGCTGCAGTGCACATTTGCCTGCCTCTGTCTTTCCGATTCTGGTGGTCGTAGGTTATAGACCCAGAAGGTGCCCTGCCGGATCATATGGTAGCTCAATTTTTACCTTTTAAAGCACCTGCATTCTGTTTTCATTAGTGCTGTTACCGCTTTACATCCCACCAGCAGCTAGAAGGTATACAGTTCTCTAAAACCCCTTCAGCATTTATGGTTTGTAGACTTTTTGTGATTGTCACGTGACAGGCGTGAGGTGAAACCTTTTTGGAGGTTGGATTTTCATGCATCTAATAATTCCTTATACTGAGCTTTGGGTATGTCCTGTTTTTCTTTTTCTTTTTCTTAAAGAGGGAGTACAAGTTCCCTCTTCATATTGACTCCTTGAAAATTTTGTCATGTGTTGAATTCTCTTGGCTATTCCCTACCCCAGGGCATTTTTTGTGGGCACGTGTCATTTACAGCCCTGCATTCCTGTGAATATTAAGTGACCATAAGCACTGTGTTTAAAGCTGCTGTTGTGGGAAAGAGCCACAAGGCGGCAGCATTATTATGTCCTCAACTCTTGTTAGTAGAGCAACAGAGTCTTCCTGGACGTCGTGTTCCTCGGTTGTAAATTACAGTGGAATGTGCTCAGACAAACCCCCAGAAGTTTATATCTCCTTACTTATGTTTGTTTTTTAAATTTAATTTATATCTCTTATCGGAGTAAATTTTTTTTATTTTCTTAAATAATTAATTTATTTATTTTTGCCTGTGTTAGGTCTGCGTTTCTGTGCGAGGGCTTTCTATAGCTGTGGCAAGCGGGGCCCACTCTTCATCGTGGTGTGCGGGCCTCTCACTACCGCGGCCTCTCTTGTTGCAGAGCACAGGCTCCAGATGCGCAGTCTCAGTACTTTTGGCTCACGGGCCTAGTTGCTCTGTGGCATGTAGAATCTTCCCATACCAGGGCTCGAACCCGTGTCCCCTGCATTGGCAGGCAGATTCTCAACCACTGCCACACCAGGGAAGCCCCTATCAGAGCAAATTTGATTAGAGTGTTGTGATTGTCTGCCTGTACAGAATCGGGTCAATTATACATACATATATCTGTTCATCTTCGGATCCTGTTACCATGTATCTTATTACAGAGTGTTGAGTAGACCTCCCTTGATATTTGGTAGGTGTTTGGTCATTATATATTTTATATGTATTGGTGATTAGATAATTCATATAGTTTATATGTTATATGTTTATATACATTTAACATACCTTAGTATATGTATGTTACCCCCATAATCCCAATTTATCCGTCTTCCCACCTTTCATTTTGGTTAACCATTCGTTTGTTTTCTAAATCTGTGAGCGTCCTTTTCTGTGGAAATATGTTCATTGGTAGCAATCTTAGGATAACATCTATAAATGATGTCATAGGATATTTGTCATTCCCTTTTGACTTACTTAACGTAATATGATTATTTCTAGGCTCATCTGTAATCCTGAAAACGGCATTGATCATATTTTTCTGAGGCTAACGTTCCATTCGGTACTTATACCACTTCTTCTTTGTCCATTTCTCTGTTGATGGACATTTTCTTTGCTTGCATGTCTTGACTATTGTAAATATTGCTGCAGTGCGTGTTTTCCTGTCTGTGTCTTTCCAATTCTGGTCTTCTTAGGTTATAGGCCCTTAAGCGGATCGGCCTCATCGTATGGTAGCTCAGTTTTTATCTTTTAAACGCAGATCCATTCAGTTCTCATGATTAGCTCTTACCAGTTTACATCCAACCAACAGCATAGTGGGTATGGATTTCTCGACAAACCCGTCACCATTCATTGTTTGTATACTTTTTACCGATGTCATTTTGAATATTGGGTGGCGGACTCCTTTTGTAGTTTGGATTTGCATCCAACCGATAATCCCTGATATTGAGGTTTTATCCATGTTCTTCTATTTTTGTAAACAAAAGAGTGAGTACAACTTACCTCTTCAAATTGTTTTCTTGAAAACTTTTCCGCGTTGTGAACTTTTTTGACCATTACCTACCCCAGGACATTTTTTGAGGACACGTGTCATTACAGCCCTACAGTTACTGTGAATCTTAAGGGACCGTTAGCCCTGTGATTAAAGCTGCTGTTGTTGAAAACGGCCACATGGTGACAGCATTTCTCCATTCCAAATCTGGTTAGTAGGGCAGCAGAGCCTTCCTGAAAGTCGTGTTGCTAAGTTGTAAATTAGAATGGAATGTGCCAGGGAAAACCCCAATAAGTTTATGTCTCATTGATTGTTGTTCCTGGCTTTGATTTTTTAAATTGGGGTAATGATTAGAATAGTGTTTGTCCTAGGTGGGCACAATCAGGTTCAATTGAACATCATATATATCTATACATGTACAGATCCTCTTCCCATGTAAATTACTATTTATTTTAATAAATTTATTTTATTTATTTATTCATTTTTGGCTGAGTTGGATCTTCGTTGCTGCATGTGGGCTGTCTCTAGTTGCGGTGAGCGGGGGCTACTCTCCGTTGCGCTGCACGGGCTTCTCACTGCAGTGGCTTCTCTTGTTGTGGAGCACGTACTCTAGGCGTGTGGGCTTTAGTAGTTTTGGTGTGTGGGCTCAGTATTCGTGGCTCGTGGGCTCTAAAGCGCAGGCTCAGTAGTTGTGGTGCACGGGCTTAGTTGCTCTGCAGCATGTGGGATCTTCCCGGACCAGGGATCGACGCCGTGTCCCCTGCATTGCCAGGCGGATTCTTAACCATGGCGCCACCCGGGAAGCCCCCGTGTAAATTATTACAGAGTGTTCAGTAGACCTCCCTTGGTATATGGTTGGTCTTTTTGATATATGTATTTAATATGTATTTGTACACGTATGGTAACCCTAATCTTAATGTATCCATTCCTCCCACCTTTCCTTGTAGATAACCATACTTTGTTTTCTAAGTCTGTGAGTGTCTTTCTCTGTGGAAATATGTTCATTTGTGTCAGTTGTTAGGTAACACCTAGAAGTGATATCACAGGATATTTGTCATCTGCTTTCCGACTTACCTCATGGTCTCTGATTATCTCTAGGCTCATCTATGTTGCTGCAAAGAGCAGTGTTTCATTCTTTTCTATGCCGAATATTCCATTGTGTACATGGTCCACTTCTTCTTTGTGCATTCATCTGTTGATGGACGTTTTGGTTGCTTCCAACTCTTGGCTATGCTAAATATTGATGCAGTGCAGGATTGCCAGCCTGTGTCTTTTTGATTCTGATCTTCTCAAGGGATAGGCTCAGCAGTGGGCCTACTAGATCATATGGTAGCTCAATTTTTACCTTTCAACGCACCTCCATTCTGTTCTCACTACTGGCTGTTACCAGTTGACATCCCACCAGCAACTAGAGGGTACACAGTTCTCTAAAACCCCTTCAGCATTATTGTTTGTAGATATTTTACCGATGGCATTTTGAGTGTTGGGTGGTGATACCTTTTGTAGTTTGGATTTGCATGCATCTAATAGTTCCCTATATTGAGCTTTCATCCACGTCCATTTTCTTTTTTTTTAAGTAAAACAGAAAAACTTACCTCTTCAAACTGTTTCCTTGAAAAATTTGCCGTCTTCTGAATTCCTGTGGCCATTACCTACACCAGGACATTTTTTGAGGGCAGGTGTCATTTACAGCCCTGTAGTAATTGTGAATATTAAGTGACCATTAGCGCTGGGTTTAAAGCTGCCTTTGCAGGAAACGACCACAAGGCGGCAGCATTTCTATATTCCCAACTCTGGTTACTAGGGCAACAGGGCCTTCCTGGACGTCCTGGTTGTAGGTTGTAAATTAGAGTGCAATGTGCCAGGACAAACCCCCCAGAAGTTATGTCTACTAACTTGTTGTTGGTATTCGTAGCTTAATTTTCATTTTTATCAGAGCAAATTTGATTGCAATGTTTTGCTTGTTCCAGGTGTACAGAATCTGTTTCATTGATACATTTATCTTTTCATTTTTGGATCCTGTTCCATATAGGTTATTACAGAATGTTGTGTAGACCTCTCTTGATGTTCGGTATGTGTTTGGAGATTCTCTCTTTTAAAAGTATTAGCATATGTCTGTTAAACACAATATCCTCCGTTATACATTCCTCACACCTTTCCATCTGGTTAATCACAAGTTTGTTTCCTGAATACGTGAGTGTCCTTCTCTGTGGACATAAGTTGATTAATATCAATTTTTAGATAACACCTATACGTGATATCATAGGATATGTGTCTCTCGCTTTCTGACTTACTTCAAGTTGTGTGATTATCTCTAACCTCATCTATGGTGCGGCAAATGGCGTTGTTTCTTTCTTTTCTGTGTCTAATATTCCATTGTGTACATGGACCTCTTTTTCGTCCATTCATCTGATGATGGACATTTTTGTTGCTTCCATGTCTTGGCTATTGTAACTACTGCTGCAATACACGATTTTCCATCCCGTGTCTTTTTGATTCTGGCCTTCCCAGGTGACAGGCCCAATAGTGGGCCTTCCGGATCATATGGTAACTCCATGCTTACCTTGAAACGCACTGCTGTTCTATTCCGATTATTGGCTGTTACCAGTTTACATCCCACTTAGACCTAGAGGTTACGCTATCCTCCACAACTTCTTCAACATCTGTTGTGTGTAGACTTTTTGCTGATGGTCATTCTCACTGGTGTGAGGTGATACCTTTGGGTAGATTGGATTTGCATGCGTCTAGTAATTCCTGATGTTCAGCTTTTATCAATATCCTTTTTATTTTTTTTTAAGATTGAGTTAAACTTACAACTTCAAATTGCCTTCTTGAAAAATTTGCCGCGTTTGAATTCTTTTGGCCATTGCCTACCCCAGGACATTTTTTGAGGGCGTGAGTCATTTACACCCCTACAGTCCTTCTGAATGTTAGTGACCATTAGTAGTGGATTTAAAGCTGCTGGTTGAGGAAACGGCCTTAGGGTGGCGGCATTTCTACGTTACCAACTCTGCTTGCTAGGGAAACAGAACCTTCCTGCAAGTTGTGCTTTTAGGTTGCACATTAGAGTGGAATGTGGCAGGACAAACCCCCATAACTTTTAGCCTCCTTAATTCTTGTTTGTGTCTTTAATGTATAGTGTTTATCAGAGCCAATTTGACTTAAAACTGTCGTTTGTCCTAGGGGTACAGAATCTTGTTCATTTACACATATACATATATCTGTTGATCTTCGTGTCCTTTTCCATGTAGGTTATTACAGAGTGATGAGTAGACCACTCTTGGTATTCCATAGGTCTTTGGTGATTCTATATTTTATATGTATTAGTATATGTTTGTTAATCCCAATATCCTAATTTATCCATTCCTCACACCTTTTCATTGGCTTAACCATAAGTTTGTTTTCTCAAGCTGAGATTCTCTTTCTCTCTGGCATTATGTT
Source organism: Balaenoptera ricei (assembly GCF_028023285.1). Lineage (NCBI taxonomy): Eukaryota > Metazoa > Chordata > Mammalia > Artiodactyla > Balaenopteridae > Balaenoptera > Balaenoptera ricei. Next base: position 92,742,252 of record NC_082640.1, read on the forward strand.
TATTTATATGAATTTTCAGATAACATAAGTGATCTCATAGGACATTTTTCTTTTCATTCTGACTTACTTCACGTTTTGTGATTATCTCTAGGCTCATCTGTGGTGCTGCAAATGGCATTGTTTTATTTTTTTCATGGCTAATATTCCATTCTGTCCATATACCACTTCTTCTTTGTCCATTCATCTGTTTTTGGACCTTGTTTTTGCTTCCATGTCTTGGCTGTTTAAATATTGCTGCAGTGCACATTTGCCTGCCTCTGTCTTTCCGATTCTGGTGGTCGTAGGTTATAGACCCAGAAGGTGCCCTGCCGGATCATATGGTAGCTCAATTTTTACCTTTTAAAGCACCTGCATTCTGTTTTCATTAGTGCTGTTACCGCTTTACATCCCACCAGCAGCTAGAAGGTATACAGTTCTCTAAAACCCCTTCAGCATTTATGGTTTGTAGACTTTTTGTGATTGTCACGTGATAGGCGTGAGGTGAAACCTTTTTGGAGGTTGGATTTTCATGCATCTAATAATTCCTTATACTGAGCTTTGGGTATGTCCTGTTTTTCTTTTTCTTTTTCTTAAAGAGGGAGTACAAGTTCCCTCTTCATATTGACTCCTTGAAAATTTTGTCATGTGTTGAATTCTCTTGGCTATTCCCTACCCCAGGGCATTTTTTGTGGGCACGTGTCATTTACAGCCCTGCATTCCTGTGAATATTAAGTGACCATAAGCACTGTGTTTAAAGCTGCTGTTGTGGGAAAGAGCCACAAGGCGGCAGCATTATTATGTCCTCAACTCTTGTTAGTAGAGCAACAGAGTCTTCCTGGACGTCGTGTTCCTCGGTTGTAAATTACAGTGGAATGTGCTCAGACAAACCCCCAGAAGTTTATATCTCCTTACTTATGTTTGTTTTTTAAATTTAATTTATATCTCTTATCGGAGTAAATTTTTTTTATTTTCTTAAATAATTAATTTATTTATTTTTGCCTGTGTTAGGTCTGCGTTTCTGTGCGAGGGCTTTCTATAGCTGTGGCAAGCGGGGCCCACTCTTCATCGTGGTGTGCGGGCCTCTCACTACCGCAGCCTCTCTTGTTGCAGAGCACAGGCTCCAGATGCGCAGTCTCAGTACTTTTGGCTCACGGGCCTAGTTGCTCTGTGGCATGTAGAATCTTCCCATACCAGGGCTCGAACCCGTGTCCCCTGCATTGGCAGGCAGATTCTCAACCACTGCCACACCAGGGAAGCCCCTATCGGAGCAAATTTGATTAGAGTGTTGTGATTGTCTGCCTGTACAGAATCGGGTCAATTATACATACATATATCTGTTCATCTTCGGATCCTGTTACCATGTATCTTATTACAGAGTGTTGAGTAGACCTCCCTTGATATTTGGTAGGTGTTTGGTCATTATATATTTTATATGTATTGGTGATTAGATAATTCATATAGTTTATATGTTATATGTTTATATACATTTAACATACCTTAGTATATGTATGTTACCCCCATAATCCCAATTTATCCGTCTTCCCACCTTTCATTTTGGTTTACCATTCGTTTGTTTTCTAAATCTGTGAGCGTCCTTTTCTGTGGAAATATGTTCATTGGTAGCAATCTTAGGATAACATCTATAAATGATGTCATAGGATATTTGTCATTCCCTTTTGACTTACTTAACGTAATATGATTATTTCTAGGCTCATCTGTAATCCTGAAAACGGCATTGATCATATTTTTCTGAGGCTAACGTTCCATTCGGTACTTATACCACTTCTTCTTTGTCCATTTCTCTGTTGATGGACATTTTCTTTGCTTGCATGTCTTGACTATTGTAAATATTGCTGCAGTGCGTGTTTTCCTGTCTGTGTCTTTCCGATTCTGGTCTTCTTAGGTTATAGGCCCTTAAGCGGATCGGCCTCATCGTATGGTAGCTCAGTTTTTATCTTTTAAACGCAGATCCATTCAGTTCTCATGATTAGCTCTTACCAGTTTACATCCAACCAACAGCATAGTGGGTATGGATTTCTCGACAAACCCGTCACCATTCATTGTTTGTATACTTTTTACCGATGTCATTTTGAATATTGGGTGGCGGACTCCTTTTGTAGTTTGGATTTGCATCCAACCGATAATCCCTGATATTGAGGTTTTATCCATGTTCTTCTATTTTTGTAAACAAAAGAGTGAGTACAACTTACCTCTTCAAATTGTTTTCTTGAAAACTTTTCCGCGTTGTGAACTTTTTTGACCATTACCTACCCCAGGACATTTTTTGAGGACACGTGTCATTACAGCCCTACAGTTACTGTGAATCTTAAGGGACCGTTAGCCCTGTGATTAAAGCTGCTGTTGTTGAAAACGGCCACATGGTGACAGCATTTCTCCATTCCAAATCTGGTTAGTAGGGCAGCAGAGCCTTCCTGAAAGTCGTGTTGCTAAGTTGTAAATTAGAATGGAATGTGCCAGGGAAAACCCCAATAAGTTTATGTCTCATTGATTGTTGTTCCTGGGTTTGATTTTTTAAATTGGGGTAATGATTAGAATAGTGTTTGTCCTAGGTGGGCACAATCAGGTTCAATTGAACATCATATATATCTATACATGTACAGATCCTCTTCCCATGTAAATTACTATTTATTTTAATAAATTTATTTTATTTATTTATTCATTTTTGGCTGAGTTGGATCTTCGTTGCTGCATGTGGGCTGTCTCTAGTTGCGGTGAGCGGGGGCTACTCTCCGTTGCGCTGCACGGGCTTCTCACTGCAGTGGCTTCTCTTGTTGTGGAGCACGTACTCTAGGCGTGTGGGCTTTAGTAGTTTTGGTGTGTGGGCTCAGTATTCGTGGCTCGTGGGCTCTAAAGCGCAGGCTCAGTAGTTGTGGTGCACGGGCTTAGTTGCTCTGCAGCATGTGGGATCTTCCCGGACCAGGGATCGACGCCGTGTCCCCTGCATTGCCAGGCGGATTCTTAACCACGGCGCCACCCGGGAAGCCCCCGTGTAAATTATTACAGAGTGTTCAGTAGACCTCCCTTGGTATATGGTTGGTCTTTTTGATATATGTATTTAATATGTATTTGTACACGTATGGTAACCCTAATCTTAATGTATCCATTCCTCCCACCTTTCCTTGTAGATAACCATACTTTGTTTTCTAAGTCTGTGAGTGTCTTTCTCTGTGGAAATATGTTCATTTGTGTCAGTTGTTAGGTAACACCTAGAAGTGATATCACAGGATATTTGTCGTCTGCTTTCCGACTTACCTCATGGTCTCTGATTATCTCTAGGCTCATCTATGTTGCTGCAAAGAGCAGTGTTTCATTCTTTTCTATGCCGAATATTCCATTGTGTACATGGTCCACTTCTTCTTTGTGCATTCATCTGTTGATGGACGTTTTGGTTGCTTCCAACTCTTGGCTATGCTAAATATTGATGCAGTGCAGGATTGCCAGCCTGTGTCTTTTTGATTCTGATCTTCTCAAGGGATAGGCTCAGCAGTGGGCCTACTAGATCATATGGTAGCTCAATTTTTACCTTTCAACGCACCTCCATTCTGTTCTCACTACTGGCTGTTACCAGTTGACATCCCACCAGCAACTAGAGGGTACACAGTTCTCTAAAACCCCTTCAGCATTATTGTTTGTAGATATTTTACCGATGGCATTTTGAGTGTTGGGTGGTGATACCTTTTGTAGTTTGGATTTGCATGCATCTAATAGTTCCCTATATTGAGCTTTCATCCACGTCCATTTTCTTTTTTTTTTAAGTAAAACAGAAAAACTTACCTCTTCAAACTGTTTCCTTGAAAAATTTGCCATCTTCTGAATTCCTGTGGCCATTACCTACACCAGGACATTTTTTGAGGGCAGGTGTCATTTACAGCCCTGTAGTAATTGTGAATATTAAGTGACCATTAGCGCTGGGTTTAAAGCTGCCTTTGCAGGAAACGACCACAAGGCGGCAGCATTTCTATATTCCCAACTCTGGTTACTAGGGCAACAGGGCCTTCCTGGACGTCCTGGTTGTAGGTTGTAAATTAGAGTGCAATGTGCCAGGACAAACCCCCCAGAAGTTATGTCTACTAACTTGTTGTTGGTATTCGTAGCTTAATTTTCATTTTTATCAGAGCAAATTTGATTGCAATGTTTTGCTTGTTCCAGGTGTACAGAATCTGTTTCATTGATACATTTATCTTTTCATTTTTGGATCCTGTTCCATATAGGTTATTACAGAATGTTGTGTAGACCTCTCTTGATGTTCGGTATGTGTTTGGAGATTCTCTCTTTTAAAAGTATTAGCATATGTCTGTTAAACACAATATCCTCCGTTATACATTCCTCACACCTTTCCATCTGGTTAATCACAAGTTTGTTTCCTGAATACGTGAGTGTCCTTCTCTGTGGACATAAGTTGATTAATATCAATTTTTAGATAACACCTATACGTGATATCATAGGATATGTGTCTCTCGCTTTCTGACTTACTTCAAGTTGTGTGATTATCTCTAACCTCATCTATGGTGCGGCAAATGGCGTTGTTTCTTTCTTTTCTGTGTCTAATATTCCATTGTGTACATGGACCTCTTTTTCGTCCATTCATCTGATGATGGACATTTTTGTTGCTTCCATGTCTTGGCTATTGTAACTACTGCTGCAATACACGATTTTCCATCCCGTGTCTTTTTGATTCTGGCCTTCCCAGGTGACAGGCCCAATAGTGGGCCTTCCGGATCATATGGTAACTCCATGCTTACCTTGAAACGCACTGCTGTTCTATTCCGATTATTGGCTGTTACCAGTTTACATCCCACTTAGACCTAGAGGTTACGCTATCCTCCACAACTTCTTCAACATCTGTTGTGTGTAGACTTTTTGCTGATGGTCATTCTCACTGGTGTGAGGTGATACCTTTGGGTAGATTGGATTTGCATGCGTCTAGTAATTCCTGATGTTCAGCTTTTATCAATATCCTTTTTATTTTTTTTTAAGATTGAGTTAAACTTACAACTTCAAATTGCCTTCTTGAAAAATTTGCCGCGTTTGAATTCTTTTGGCCATTGCCTACCCCAGGACATTTTTTGAGGGCGTGAGTCATTTACACCCCTACAGTCCTTCTGAATGTTAGTGACCATTAGTAGTGGATTTAAAGCTGCTGGTTGAGGAAACGGCCTTAGGGTGGCGGCATTTCTACGTTACCAACTCTGCTTGCTAGGGAAACAGAACCTTCCTGCAAGTTGTGCTTTTAGGTTGCACATTAGAGTGGAATGTGGCAGGACAAACCCCCATAACTTTTAGCCTCCTTAATTCTTGTTTGTGTCTTTAATGTATAGTGTTTATCAGAGCCAATTTGACTTAAAACTGTCGTTTGTCCTAGGGGTACAGAATCTTGTTCATTTACACATATACATATATCTGTTGATCTTCGTGTCCTTTTCCATGTAGGTTATTACAGAGTGATGAGTAGACCACTCTTGGTATTCCATAGGTCTTTGGTGATTCTATATTTTATATGTATTAGTATATGTTTGTTAATCCCAATATCCTAATTTATCCATTCCTCACACCTTTTCATTGGCTTAACCATAAGTTTGTTTTCTCAAGCTGAGATTCTCTTTCTCTCTGGCATTATGTTTATTTATATGAATTTTCAGATAACATAAGTGATCTCATAGGACATTTTTCTTTTCATTCTGACTTACTTCACGTTTTGTGATTATCTCTAGGCTCATCTGTGGTGCTGCAAATGGCATTGTTTTATTTTTTTCATGGCTAATATTCCATTCTGTCCATATACCACTTCTTCTTTGTCCATTCATCTGTTTTTGGACCTTGTTTTTGCTTCCATGTCTTGGCTGTTTAAATATTGCTGCAGTGCACATTTGCCTGCCTCTGTCTTTCCGATTCTGGTGGTCGTAGGTTATAGACCCAGAAGGTGCCCTGCCAGATCATATGGTAGCTCAATTTTTACCTTTTAAAGCACCTGCATTCTGTTTTCATTAGTGCTGTTACCGCTTTACATCCCACCAGCAGCTAGAAGGTATACAGTTCTCTAAAACCCCTTCAGCATTTATGGTTTGTAGACTTTTTGTGATTGTCACGTGACAGGCGTGAGGTGAAACCTTTTTGGAGGTTGGATTTTCATGCATCTAATAATTCCTTATACTGAGCTTTGGGTATGTCCTTTTTTTCTTTTTCTTTTTCTTAAAGAGGGAGTACAAGTTCCCTCTTCATATTGACTCCTTGAAAATTTTGTCATGTGTTGAATTCTCTTGGCTATTCCCTACCCCAGGGCATTTTTTGTGGGCACGTGTCATTTACAGCCCTGCATTCCTGTGAATATTAAGTGACCATAAGCACTGTGTTTAAAGCTGCTGTTGTGGGAAAGAGCCACAAGGCGGCAGCATTATTATGTCCTCAACTCTTGTTAGTAGAGCAACAGAGTCTTCCTGGACGTCGTGTTCCTCGGTTGTAAATTACAGTGGAATGTGCTCAGACAAACCCCCAGAAGTTTATATCTCCTTACTTATGTTTGTTTTTTAAATTTAATTTATATCTCTTATCGGAGTAAAATTTTTTTATTTTCTTAAATAATTAATTTATTTATTTTTGCCTGTGTTAGGTCTGCGTTTCTGTGCGAGGGCTTTCTATAGCTGTGGCAAGCGGGGCCCACTCTTCATCGTGGTGTGCGGGCCTCTCACTACCGCGGCCTCTCTTGTTGCAGAGCACAGGCTCCAGATGCGCAGTCTCAGTACTTTTGGCTCACGGGCCTAGTTGCTCTGTGGCATGTAGAATCTTCCCATACCAGGGCTCGAACCCGTGTCCCCTGCATTGGCAGGCAGATTCTCAACCACTGCCACACCAGGGAAGCCCCTATCAGAGCAAATTTGATTAGAGTGTTGTGATTGTCTGCCTGTACAGAATCGGGTCAATTATACATACATATATCTGTTCATCTTCGGATCCTGTTACCATGTATCTTATTACAGAGTGTTGAGTAGACCTCCCTTGATATTTGGTAGGTGTTTGGTCATTATATATTTTATATGTATTGGTGATTAGATAATTCATATAGTTTATATGTTATATGTTTATATACATTTAACATACCTTAGTATATGTATGTTACCCCCATAATCCCAATTTATCCGTCTTCCCACCTTTCATTTTGGTTAACCATTCGTTTGTTTTCTAAATCTGTGAGCGTCCTTTTCTGTGGAAATATGTTCATTGGTAGCAATCTTAGGATAACATCTATAAATGATGTCATAGGATATTTGTCATTCCCTTTTGACTTACTTAACGTAATATGATTATTTCTAGGCTCATCTGTAATCCTGAAAACGGCATTGATCATATTTTTCTGAGGCTAACGTTCCATTCGGTACTTATACCACTTCTTCTTTGTCCATTTCTCTGTTGATGGACATTTTCTTTGCTTGCATGTCTTGACTATTGTAAATATTGCTGCAGTGCGTGTTTTCCTGTCTGTGTCTTTCCAATTCTGGTCTTCTTAGGTTATAGGCCCTTAAGCGGATCGGCCTCATCGTATGGTAGCTCAGTTTTTATCTTTTAAACGCAGATCCATTCAGTTCTCATGATTAGCTCTTACCAGTTTACATCCAACCAACAGCATAGTGGGTATGGATTTCTCGACAAACCCGTCACCATTCATTGTTTGTATACTTTTTACCGATGTCATTTTGAATATTGGGTGGCGGACTCCTTTTGTAGTTTGGATTTGCATCCAACCGATAATCCCTGATATTGAGGTTTTATCCATGTTCTTCTATTTTTGTAAACAAAAGAGTGAGTACAACTTACCTCTTCAAATTGTTTTCTTGAAAACTTTTCCGCGTTGTGAACTTTTTTGACCATTACCTACCCCAGGACATTTTTTGAGGACACGTGTCATTACAGCCCTACAGTTACTGTGAATCTTAAGGGACCGTTAGCCCTGTGATTAAAGCTGCTGTTGTTGAAAACGGCCACATGGTGACAGCATTTCTCCATTCCAAATCTGGTTAGTAGGGCAGCAGAGCCTTCCTGAAAGTCGTGTTGCTAAGTTGTAAATTAGAATGGAATGTGCCAGGGAAAACCCCAATAAGTTTATGTCTCATTGATTGTTGTTCCTGGGTTTGATTTTTTAAATTGGGGTAATGATTAGAATAGTGTTTGTCCTAGGTGGGCACAATCAGGTTCAATTGAACATCATATATATCTATACATGTACAGATCCTCTTCCCATGTAAATTACTATTTATTTTAATAAATTTATTTTATTTATTTATTCATTTTTGGCTGAGTTGGATCTTCGTTGCTGCATGTGGGCTGTCTCTAGTTGCGGTGAGCGGGGGCTACTCTCCGTTGCGCTGCACGGGCTTCTCACTGCAGTGGCTTCTCTTGTTGTGGAGCACATACTCTAGGCGTGTGGGCTTTAGTAGTTTTGGTGTGTGGGCTCAGTATTCGTGGCTCGTGGGCTCTAAAGCGCAGGCTCAGTAGTTGTGGTGCACGGGCTTAGTTGCTCTGCAGCATGTGGGATCTTCCCGGACCAGGGATCGACGCCGTGTCCCCTGCATTGCCAGGCGGATTCTTAACCACGGCGCCACCCGGGAAGCCCCCGTGTAAATTATTACAGAGTGTTCAGTAGACCTCCCTTGGTATATGGTTGGTCTTTTTGATATATGTATTTAATATGTATTTGTACACGTATGGTAACCCTAATCTTAATGTATCCATTCCTCCCACCTTTCCTTGTAGATAACCATACTTTGTTTTCTAAGTCTGTGAGTGTCTTTCTCTGTGGAAATATGTTCATTTGTGTCAGTTGTTAGGTAACACCTAGAAGTGATATCACAGGATATTTGTCGTCTGCTTTCCGACTTACCTCATGGTCTCTGATTATCTCTAGGCTCATCTATGTTGCTGCAAAGAGCAGTGTTTCATTCTTTTCTATGCCGAATATTCCATTGTGTACATGGTCCACTTCTTCTTTGTGCATTCATCTGTTGATGGACGTTTTGGTTGCTTCCAACTCTTGGCTATGCTAAATATTGATGCAGTGCAGGATTGCCAGCCTGTGTCTTTTTGATTCTGATCTTCTCAAGGGATAGGCTCAGCAGTGGGCCTACTAGATCATATGGTAGCTCAATTTTTACCTTTCAACGCACCTCCATTCTGTTCTCACTACTGGCTGTTACCAGTTGACATCCCACCAGCAACTAGAGGGTACACAGTTCTCTAAAACCCCTTCAGCATTATTGTTTGTAGATATTTTACCGATGGCATTTTGAGTGTTGGGTGGTGATACCTTTTGTAGTTTGGATTTGCATGCATCTAATAGTTCCCTATATTGAGCTTTCATCCACGTCCATTTTCTTTTTTTTTTAAGTAAAACAGAAAAACTTACCTCTTCAAACTGTTTCCTTGAAAAATTTGCCGTCTTCTGAATTCCTGTGGCCATTACCTACACCAGGACATTTTTTGAGGGCAGGTGTCATTTACAGCCCTGTAGTAATTGTGAATATTAAGTGACCATTAGCGCTGGGTTTAAAGCTGCCTTTGCAGGAAACGACCACAAGGCGGCAGCATTTCTATATTCCCAACTCTGGTTACTAGGGCAACAGGGCCTTCCTGGACGTCCTGGTTGTAGGTTGTAAATTAGAGTGCAATGTGCCAGGACAAACCCCCCAGAAGTTATGTCTACTAACTTGTTGTTGGTATTCGTAGCTTAATTTTCATTTTTATCAGAGCAAATTTGATTGCAATGTTTTGCTTGTTCCAGGTGTACAGAATCTGTTTCATTGATACATTTATCTTTTCATTTTTGGATCCTGTTCCATATAGGTTATTACAGAATGTTGTGTAGACCTCTCTTGATGTTCGGTATGTGTTTGGAGATTCTCTCTTTTAAAAGTATTAGCATATGTCTGTTAAACACAATATCCTCCGTTATACATTCCTCACACCTTTCCATCTGGTTAATCACAAGTTTGTTTCCTGAATACGTGAGTGTCCTTCTCTGTGGACATAAGTTGATTAATATCAATTTTTAGATAACACCTATACGTGATATCATAGGATATGTGTCTCTCGCTTTCTGACTTACTTCAAGTTGTGTGATTATCTCTAACCTCATCTATGGTGCGGCAAATGGCGTTGTTTCTTTCTTTTCTGTGTCTAATATTCCATTGTGTACATGGACCTCTTTTTCGTCCATTCATCTGATGATGGACATTTTTGTTGCTTCCATGTCTTGGCTATTGTAACTACTGCTGCAATACACGATTTTCCATCCCGTGTCTTTTTGATTCTGGCCTTCCCAGGTGACAGGCCCAATAGTGGGCCTTCCGGATCATATGGTAACTCCATGCTTACCTTGAAACGCACTGCTGTTCTATTCCGATTATTGGCTGTTACCAGTTTACATCCCACTTAGACCTAGAGGTTACGCTATCCTCCACAACTTCTTCAACATCTGTTGTGTGTAGACTTTTTGCTGATGGTCATTCTCACTGGTGTGAGGTGATACCTTTGGGTAGATTGGATTTGCATGCGTCTAGTAATTCCTGATGTTCAGCTTTTATCAATATCCTTTTTATTTTTTTTTAAGATTGAGTTAAACTTACAACTTCAAATTGCCTTCTTGAAAAATTTGCCGCGTTTGAATTCTTTTGGCCATTGCCTACCCCAGGACATTTTTTGAGGGCGTGAGTCATTTACACCCCTACAGTCCTTCTGAATGTTAGTGACCATTAGTAGTGGATTTAAAGCTGCTGGTTGAGGAAACGGCCTTAGGGTGGCGGCATTTCTACGTTACCAACTCTGCTTGCTAGGGAAACAGAACCTTCCTGCAAGTTGTGCTTTTAGGTTGCACATTAGAGTGGAATGTGGCAGGACAAACCCCCATAACTTTTAGCCTCCTTAATTCTTGTTTGTGTCTTTAATGTATAGTGTTTATCAGAGCCAATTTGACTTAAAACTGTCGTTTGTCCTAGGGGTACAGAATCTTGTTCATTTACACATATACATATATCTGTTGATCTTCGTGTCCTTTTCCATGTAGGTTATTACAGAGTGATGAGTAGACCACTCTTGGTATTCCATAGGTCTTTGGTGATTCTATATTTTATATGTATTAGTATATGTTTGTTAATCCCAATATCCTAATTTATCCATTCCTCACACCTTTTCATTGGCTTAACCATAAGTTTGTTTTCTCAAGCTGAGATTCTCTTTCTCTCTGGCATTATGTTTATTTATATGAATTTTCAGATAACATAAGTGATCTCATAGGACATTTTTCTTTTCATTCTGACTTACTTCACGTTTTGTGATTATCTCTAGGCTCATCTGTGGTGCTGCAAATGGCATTGTTTTATTTTTTTCATGGCTAATATTCCATTCTGTCCATATACCACTTCTTCTTTGTCCATTCATCTGTTTTTGGACCTTGTTTTTGCTTCCATGTCTTGGCTGTTTAAATATTGCTGCAGTGCACATTTGCCTGCCTCTGTCTTTCCGATTCTGGTGGTCGTAGGTTATAGACCCAGAAGGTGCCCTGCCGGATCATATGGTAGCTCAATTTTTACCTTTTAAAGCACCTGCATTCTGTTTTCATTAGTGCTGTTACCGCTTTACATCCCACCAGCAGCTAGAAGGTATACAGTTCTCTAAAACCCCTTCAGCATTTATGGTTTGTAGACTTTTTGTGATTGTCACGTGACAGGCGTGAGGTGAAACCTTTTTGGAGGTTGGATTTTCATGCATCTAATAATTCCTTATACTGAGCTTTGGGTATGTCCTTTTTTTCTTTTTCTTTTTCTTAAAGAGGGAGTACAAGTTCCCTCTTCATATTGACTCCTTGAAAATTTTGTCATGTGTTGAATTCTCTTGGCTATTCCCTACCCCAGGGCATTTTTTGTGGGCACGTGTCATTTACAGCCCTGCATTCCTGTGAATATTAAGTGACCATAAGCACTGTGTTTAAAGCTGCTGTTGTGGGAAAGAGCCACAAGGCGGCAGCATTATTATGTCCTCAACTCTTGTTAGTAGAGCAACAGAGTCTTCCTGGACGTCGTGTTCCTCGGTTGTAAATTACAGTGGAATGTGCTCAGACAAACCCCCAGAAGTTTATATCTCCTTACTTATGTTTGTTTTTTAAATTTAATTTATATCTCTTATCGGAGTAAAATTTTTTTATTTTCTTAAATAATTAATTTATTTATTTTTGCCTGTGTTAGGTCTGCGTTTCTGTGCGAGGGCTTTCTATAGCTGTGGCAAGCGGGGCCCACTCTTCATCGTGGTGTGCGGGCCTCTCACTACCGCGGCCTCTCTTGTTGCAGAGCACAGGCTCCAGACGCGCAGTCTCAGTACTTTTGGCTCACGGGCCTAGTTGCTCTGTGGCATGTAGAATCTTCCCATACCAGGGCTCGAACCCGTGTCCCCTGCATTGGCAGGCAGATTCTCAACCACTGCCACACCAGGGAAGCCCCTATCGGAGCAAATTTGATTAGAGTGTTGTGATTGTCTGCCTGTACAGAATCGGGTCAATTATACATACATATATCTGTTCATCTTCGGATCCTGTTACCATGTATCTTATTACAGAGTGTTGAGTAGACCTCCCTTGATATTTGGTAGGTGTTTGGTCATTATATATTTTATATGTATTGGTGATTAGATAATTCATATAGTTTATATGTTATATGTTTATATACATTTAACATACCTTAGTATATGTATGTTACCCCCATAATCCCAATTTATCCGTCTTCCCACCTTTCATTTTGGTTAACCATTCGTTTGTTTTCTAAATCTGTGAGCGTCCTTTTCTGTGGAAATATGTTCATTGGTAGCAATCTTAGGATAACATCTATAAATGATGTCATAGGATATTTGTCATTCCCTTTTGACTTACTTAACGTAATATGATTATTTCTAGGCTCATCTGTAATCCTGAAAACGGCATTGATCATATTTTTCTGAGGCTAACGTTCCATTCGGTACTTATACCACTTCTTCTTTGTCCATTTCTCTGTTGATGGACATTTTCTTTGCTTGCATGTCTTGACTATTGTAAATATTGCTGCAGTGCGTGTTTTCCTGTCTGTGTCTTTCCAATTCTGGTCTTCTTAGGTTATAGGCCCTTAAGCGGATCGGCCTCATCGTATGGTAGCTCAGTTTTTATCTTTTAAACGCAGATCCATTCAGTTCTCATGATTAGCTCTTACCAGTTTACATCCAACCAACAGCATAGTGGGTATGGATTTCTCGACAAACCCGTCACCATTCATTGTTTGTATACTTTTTACCGATGTCATTTTGAATATTGGGTGGCGGACTCCTTTTGTAGTTTGGATTTGCATCCAACCGATAATCCCTGATATTGAGGTTTTATCCATGTTCTTCTATTTTTGTAAACAAAAGAGTGAGTACAACTTACCTCTTCAAATTGTTTTCTTGAAAACTTTTCCGCGTTGTGAACTTTTTTGACCATTACCTACCCCAGGACATTTTTTGAGGACACGTGTCATTACAGCCCTACAGTTACTGTGAATCTTAAGGGACCGTTAGCCCTGTGATTAAAGCTGCTGTTGTTGAAAACGGCCACATGGTGACAGCATTTCTCCATTCCAAATCTGGTTAGTAGGGCAGCAGAGCCTTCCTGAAAGTCGTGTTGCTAAGTTGTAAATTAGAATGGAATGTGCCAGGGAAAACCCCAATAAGTTTATGTCTCATTGATTGTTGTTCCTGGGTTTGATTTTTTAAATTGGGGTAATGATTAGAATAGTGTTTGTCCTAGGTGGGCACAATCAGGTTCAATTGAACATCATATATATCTATACATGTACAGATCCTCTTCCCATGTAAATTACTATTTATTTTAATAAATTTATTTTATTTATTTATTCATTTTTGGCTGAGTTGGATCTTCGTTGCTGCATGTGGGCTGTCTCTAGTTGCGGTGAGCGGGGGCTACTCTCCGTTGCGCTGCACGGGCTTCTCACTGCAGTGGCTTCTCTTGTTGTGGAGCACGTACTCTAGGCGTGTGGGCTTTAGTAGTTTTGGTGTGTGGGCTCAGTATTCGTGGCTCGTGGGCTCTAAAGCGCAGGCTCAGTAGTTGTGGTGCACGGGCTTAGTTGCTCTGCAGCATGTGGGATCTTCCCGGACCAGGGATCGACGCCGTGTCCCCTGCATTGCCAGGCGGATTCTTAACCACGGCGCCACCCGGGAAGCCCCCGTGTAAATTATTACAGAGTGTTCAGTAGACCTCCCTTGGTATATGGTTGGTCTTTTTGATATATGTATTTAATATGTATTTGTACACGTATGGTAACCCTAATCTTAATGTATCCATTCCTCCCACCTTTCCTTGTAGATAACCATACTTTGTTTTCTAAGTCTGTGAGTGTCTTTCTCTGTGGAAATATGTTCATTTGTGTCAGTTGTTAGGTAACACCTAGAAGTGATATCACAGGATATTTGTCGTCTGCTTTCCGACTTACCTCATGGTCTCTGATTATCTCTAGGCTCATCTATGTTGCTGCAAAGAGCAGTGTTTCATTCTTTTCTATGCCGAATATTCCATTGTGTACATGGTCCACTTCTTCTTTGTGCATTCATCTGTTGATGGACGTTTTGGTTGCTTCCAACTCTTGGCTATGCTAAATATTGATGCAGTGCAGGATTGCCAGCCTGTGTCTTTTTGATTCTGATCTTCTCAAGGGATAGGCTCAGCAGTGGGCCTACTAGATCATATGGTAGCTCAATTTTTACCTTTCAACGCACCTCCATTCTGTTCTCACTACTGGCTGTTACCAGTTGACATCCCACCAGCAACTAGAGGGTACACAGTTCTCTAAAACCCCTTCAGCATTATTGTTTGTAGATATTTTACCGATGGCATTTTGAGTGTTGGGTGGTGATACCTTTTGTAGTTTGGATTTGCATGCATCTAATAGTTCCCTATATTGAGCTTTCATCCACGTCCATTTTCTTTTTTTTTTTAAGTAAAACAGAAAAACTTACCTCTTCAAACTGTTTCCTTGAAAAATTTGCCGTCTTCTGAATTCCTGTGGCCATTACCTACACCAGGACATTTTTTGAGGGCAGGTGTCATTTACAGCCCTGTAGTAATTGTGAATATTAAGTGACCATTAGCGCTGGGTTTAAAGCTGCCTTTGCAGGAAACGACCACAAGGCGGCAGCATTTCTATATTCCCAACTCTGGTTACTAGGGCAACAGGGCCTTCCTGGACGTCCTGGTTGTAGGTTGTAAATTAGAGTGCAATGTGCCAGGACAAACCCCCCAGAAGTTATGTCTACTAACTTGTTGTTGGTATTCGTAGCTTAATTTTCATTTTTATCAGAGCAAATTTGATTGCAATGTTTTGCTTGTTCCAGGTGTACAGAATCTGTTTCATTGATACATTTATCTTTTCATTTTTGGATCCTGTTCCATATAGGTTATTACAGAATGTTGTGTAGACCTCTCTTGATGTTCGGTATGTGTTTGGAGATTCTCTCTTTTAAAAGTATTAGCATATGTCTGTTAAACACAATATCCTCCGTTATACATTCCTCACACCTTTCCATCTGGTTAATCACAAGTTTGTTTCCTGAATACGTGAGTGTCCTTCTCTGTGGACATAAGTTGATTAATATCAATTTTTAGATAACACCTATACGTGATATCATAGGATATGTGTCTCTCGCTTTCTGACTTACTTCAAGTTGTGTGATTATCTCTAACCTCATCTATGGTGCGGCAAATGGCGTTGTTTCTTTCTTTTCTGTGTCTAATATTCCATTGTGTACATGGACCTCTTTTTCGTCCATTCATCTGATGATGGACATTTTTGTTGCTTCCATGTCTTGGCTATTGTAACTACTGCTGCAATACACGATTTTCCATCCCGTGTCTTTTTGATTCTGGCCTTCCCAGGTGACAGGCCCAATAGTGGGCCTTCCGGATCATATGGTAACTCCATGCTTACCTTGAAACGCACTGCTGTTCTATTCCGATTATTGGCTGTTACCAGTTTACATCCCACTTAGACCTAGAGGTTACGCTATCCTCCACAACTTCTTCAACATCTGTTGTGTGTAGACTTTTTGCTGATGGTCATTCTCACTGGTGTGAGGTGATACCTTTGGGTAGATTGGATTTGCATGCGTCTAGTAATTCCTGATGTTCAGCTTTTATCAATATCCTTTTTATTTTTTTTTAAGATTGAGTTAAACTTACAACTTCAAATTGCCTTCTTGAAAAATTTGCCGCGTTTGAATTCTTTTGGCCATTGCCTACCCCAGGACATTTTTTGAGGGCGTGAGTCATTTACACCCCTACAGTCCTTCTGAATGTTAGTGACCATTAGTAGTGGATTTAAAGCTGCTGGTTGAGGAAACGGCCTTAGGGTGGCGGCATTTCTACGTTACCAACTCTGCTTGCTAGGGAAACAGAACCTTCCTGCAAGTTGTGCTTTTAGGTTGCACATTAGAGTGGAATGTGGCAGGACAAACCCCCATAACTTTTAGCCTCCTTAATTCTTGTTTGTGTCTTTAATGTATAGTGTTTATCAGAGCCAATTTGACTTAAAACTGTCGTTTGTCCTAGGGGTACAGAATCTTGTTCATTTACACATATACATATATCTGTTGATCTTCGTGTCCTTTTCCATGTAGGTTATTACAGAGTGATGAGTAGACCACTCTTGGTATTCCATAGGTCTTTGGTGATTCTATATTTTATATGTATTAGTATATGTTTGTTAATCCCAATATCCTAATTTATCCATTCCTCACACCTTTTCATTGGCTTAACCATAAGTTTGTTTTCTCAAGCTGAGATTCTCTTTCTCTCTGGCATTATGTTTATTTATATGAATTTTCAGATAACATAAGTGATCTCATAGGACATTTTTCTTTTCATTCTGACTTACTTCACGTTTTGTGATTATCTCTAGGCTCATCTGTGGTGCTGCAAATGGCATTGTTTTATTTTTTTCATGGCTAATATTCCATTCTGTCCATATACCACTTCTTCTTTGTCCATTCATCTGTTTTTGGACCTTGTTTTTGCTTCCATGTCTTGGCTGTTTAAATATTGCTGCAGTGCACATTTGCCTGCCTCTGTCTTTCCGATTCTGGTGGTCGTAGGTTATAGACCCAGAAGGTGCCCTGCCGGATCATATGGTAGCTCAATTTTTACCTTTTAAAGCACCTGCATTCTGTTTTCATTAGTGCTGTTACCGCTTTACATCCCACCAGCAGCTAGAAGGTATACAGTTCTCTAAAACCCCTTCAGCATTTATGGTTTGTAGACTTTTTGTGATTGTCACGTGACAGGCGTGAGGTGAAACCTTTTTGGAGGTTGGATTTTCATGCATCTAATAATTCCTTATACTGAGCTTTGGGTATGTCCTTTTTTTCTTTTTCTTTTTCTTAAAGAGGGAGTACAAGTTCCCTCTTCATATTGACTCCTTGAAAATTTTGTCATGTGTTGAATTCTCTTGGCTATTCCCTACCCCAGGGCATTTTTTGTGGGCACGTGTCATTTACAGCCCTGCATTCCTGTGAATATTAAGTGACCATAAGCACTGTGTTTAAAGCTGCTGTTGTGGGAAAGAGCCACAAGGCGGCAGCATTATTATGTCCTCAACTCTTGTTAGTAGAGCAACAGAGTCTTCCTGGACGTCGTGTTCCTCGGTTGTAAATTACAGTGGAATGTGCTCAGACAAACCCCCAGAAGTTTATATCTCCTTACTTATGTTTGTTTTTTAAATTTAATTTATATCTCTTATCGGAGTAAAATTTTTTTATTTTCTTAAATAATTAATTTATTTATTTTTGCCTGTGTTAGGTCTGCGTTTCTGTGCGAGGGCTTTCTATAGCTGTGGCAAGCGGGGCCCACTCTTCATCGTGGTGTGCGGGCCTCTCACTACCGCGGCCTCTCTTGTTGCAGAGCACAGGCTCCAGACGCGCAGTCTCAGTACTTTTGGCTCACGGGCCTAGTTGCTCTGTGGCATGTAGAATCTTCCCATACCAGGGCTCGAACCCGTGTCCCCTGCATTGGCAGGCAGATTCTCAACCACTGCCACACCAGGGAAGCCCCTATCGGAGCAAATTTGATTAGAGTGTTGTGATTGTCTGCCTGTACAGAATCGGGTCAATTATACATACATATATCTGTTCATCTTCGGATCCTGTTACCATGTATCTTATTACAGAGTGTTGAGTAGACCTCCCTTGATATTTGGTAGGTGTTTGGTCATTATATATTTTATATGTATTGGTGATTAGATAATTCATATAGTTTATATGTTATATGTTTATATACATTTAACATACCTTAGTATATGTATGTTACCCCCATAATCCCAATTTATCCGTCTTCCCACCTTTCATTTTGGTTAACCATTCGTTTGTTTTCTAAATCTGTGAGCGTCCTTTTCTGTGGAAATATGTTCATTGGTAGCAATCTTAGGATAACATCTATAAATGATGTCATAGGATATTTGTCATTCCCTTTTGACTTACTTAACGTAATATGATTATTTCTAGGCTCATCTGTAATCCTGAAAACGGCATTGATCATATTTTTCTGAGGCTAACGTTCCATTCGGTACTTATACCACTTCTTCTTTGTCCATTTCTCTGTTGATGGACATTTTCTTTGCTTGCATGTCTTGACTATTGTAAATATTGCTGCAGTGCGTGTTTTCCTGTCTGTGTCTTTCCGATTCTGGTCTTCTTAGGTTATAGGCCCTTAAGCGGATCGGCCTCATCGTATGGTAGCTCAGTTTTTATCTTTTAAACGCAGATCCATTCAGTTCTCATGATTAGCTCTTACCAGTTTACATCCAACCAACAGCATAGTGGGTATGGATTTCTCGACAAACCCGTCACCATTCATTGTTTGTATACTTTTTACCGATGTCATTTTGAATATTGGGTGGCGGACTCCTTTTGTAGTTTGGATTTGCATCCAACCGATAATCCCTGATATTGAGGTTTTATCCATGTTCTTCTATTTTTGTAAACAAAAGAGTGAGTACAACTTACCTCTTCAAATTGTTTTCTTGAAAACTTTTCCGCGTTGTGAACTTTTTTGACCATTACCTACCCCAGGACATTTTTTGAGGACACGTGTCATTACAGCCCTACAGTTACTGTGAATCTTAAGGGACCGTTAGCCCTGTGATTAAAGCTGCTGTTGTTGAAAACGGCCACATGGTGACAGCATTTCTCCATTCCAAATCTGGTTAGTAGGGCAGCAGAGCCTTCCTGAAAGTCGTGTTGCTAAGTTGTAAATTAGAATGGAATGTGCCAGGGAAAACCCCAATAAGTTTATGTGTCATTGATTGTTGTTCCTGGGTTTGATTTTTTAAATTGGGGTAATGATTAGAATAGTGTTTGTCCTAGGTGGGCACAATCAGGTTCAATTGAACATCATATATATCTATACATGTACAGATCCTCTTCCCATGTAAATTACTATTTATTTTAATAAATTTATTTTATTTATTTATTCATTTTTGGCTGAGTTGGATCTTCGTTGCTGCATGTGGGCTGTCTCTAGTTGCGGTGAGCGGGGGCTACTCTCCGTTGCGCTGCACGGGCTTCTCACTGCAGTGGCTTCTCTTGTTGTGGAGCACATACTCTAGGCGTGTGGGCTTTAGTAGTTTTGGTGTGTGGGCTCAGTATTCGTGGCTCGTGGGCTCTAAAGCGCAGGCTCAGTAGTTGTGGTGCACGGGCTTAGTTGCTCTGCAGCATGTGGGATCTTCCCGGACCAGGGATCGACGCCGTGTCCCCTGCATTGCCAGGCGGATTCTTAACCACGGCGCCACCCGGGAAGCCCCCGTGTAAATTATTACAGAGTGTTCAGTAGACCTCCCTTGGTATATGGTTGGTCTTTTTGATATATGTATTTAATATGTATTTGTACACGTATGGTAACCCTAATCTTAATGTATCCATTCCTCCCACCTTTCCTTGTAGATAACCATACTTTGTTTTCTAAGTCTGTGAGTGTCTTTCTCTGTGGAAATATGTTCATTTGTGTCAGTTGTTAGGTAACACCTAGAAGTGATATCACAGGATATTTGTCGTCTGCTTTCCGACTTACCTCATGGTCTCTGATTATCTCTAGGCTCATCTATGTTGCTGCAAAGAGCAGTGTTTCATTCTTTTCTATGCCGAATATTCCATTGTGTACAT
The DNA here is from genome assembly GCF_028023285.1 of Balaenoptera ricei. NCBI lineage: Eukaryota > Metazoa > Chordata > Mammalia > Artiodactyla > Balaenopteridae > Balaenoptera > Balaenoptera ricei. Next base: position 92,762,457 of record NC_082640.1, read on the forward strand.
GGTCCACTTCTTCTTTGTGCATTCATCTGTTGATGGACGTTTTGGTTGCTTCCAACTCTTGGCTATGCTAAATATTGATGCAGTGCAGGATTGCCAGCCTGTGTCTTTTTGATTCTGATCTTCTCAAGGGATAGGCTCAGCAGTGGGCCTACTAGATCATATGGTAGCTCAATTTTTACCTTTCAACGCACCTCCATTCTGTTCTCACTACTGGCTGTTACCAGTTGACATCCCACCAGCAACTAGAGGGTACACAGTTCTCTAAAACCCCTTCAGCATTATTGTTTGTAGATATTTTACCGATGGCATTTTGAGTGTTGGGTGGTGATACCTTTTGTAGTTTGGATTTGCATGCATCTAATAGTTCCCTATATTGAGCTTTCATCCACGTCCATTTTCTTTTTTTTTTAAGTAAAACAGAAAAACTTACCTCTTCAAACTGTTTCCTTGAAAAATTTGCCATCTTCTGAATTCCTGTGGCCATTACCTACACCAGGACATTTTTTGAGGGCAGGTGTCATTTACAGCCCTGTAGTAATTGTGAATATTAAGTGACCATTAGCGCTGGGTTTAAAGCTGCCTTTGCAGGAAACGACCACAAGGCGGCAGCATTTCTATATTCCCAACTCTGGTTACTAGGGCAACAGGGCCTTCCTGGACGTCCTGGTTGTAGGTTGTAAATTAGAGTGCAATGTGCCAGGACAAACCCCCCAGAAGTTATGTCTACTAACTTGTTGTTGGTATTCGTAGCTTAATTTTCATTTTTATCAGAGCAAATTTGATTGCAATGTTTTGCTTGTTCCAGGTGTACAGAATCTGTTTCATTGATACATTTATCTTTTCATTTTTGGATCCTGTTCCATATAGGTTATTACAGAATGTTGTGTAGACCTCTCTTGATGTTCGGTATGTGTTTGGAGATTCTCTCTTTTAAAAGTATTAGCATATGTCTGTTAAACACAATATCCTCCGTTATACATTCCTCACACCTTTCCATCTGGTTAATCACAAGTTTGTTTCCTGAATACGTGAGTGTCCTTCTCTGTGGACATAAGTTGATTAATATCAATTTTTAGATAACACCTATACGTGATATCATAGGATATGTGTCTCTCGCTTTCTGACTTACTTCAAGTTGTGTGATTATCTCTAACCTCATCTATGGTGCGGCAAATGGCGTTGTTTCTTTCTTTTCTGTGTCTAATATTCCATTGTGTACATGGACCTCTTTTTCGTCCATTCATCTGATGATGGACATTTTTGTTGCTTCCATGTCTTGGCTATTGTAACTACTGCTGCAATACACGATTTTCCATCCCGTGTCTTTTTGATTCTGGCCTTCCCAGGTGACAGGCCCAATAGTGGGCCTTCCGGATCATATGGTAACTCCATGCTTACCTTGAAACGCACTGCTGTTCTATTCCGATTATTGGCTGTTACCAGTTTACATCCCACTTAGACCTAGAGGTTACGCTATCCTCCACAACTTCTTCAACATCTGTTGTGTGTAGACTTTTTGCTGATGGTCATTCTCACTGGTGTGAGGTGATACCTTTGGGTAGATTGGATTTGCATGCGTCTAGTAATTCCTGATGTTCAGCTTTTATCAATATCCTTTTTATTTTTTTTTAAGATTGAGTTAAACTTACAACTTCAAATTGCCTTCTTGAAAAATTTGCCGCGTTTGAATTCTTTTGGCCATTGCCTACCCCAGGACATTTTTTGAGGGCGTGAGTCATTTACACCCCTACAGTCCTTCTGAATGTTAGTGACCATTAGTAGTGGATTTAAAGCTGCTGGTTGAGGAAACGGCCTTAGGGTGGCGGCATTTCTACGTTACCAACTCTGCTTGCTAGGGAAACAGAACCTTCCTGCAAGTTGTGCTTTTAGGTTGCACATTAGAGTGGAATGTGGCAGGACAAACCCCCATAACTTTTAGCCTCCTTAATTCTTGTTTGTGTCTTTAATGTATAGTGTTTATCAGAGCCAATTTGACTTAAAACTGTCGTTTGTCCTAGGGGTACAGAATCTTGTTCATTTACACATATACATATATCTGTTGATCTTCGTGTCCTTTTCCATGTAGGTTATTACAGAGTGATGAGTAGACCACTCTTGGTATTCCATAGGTCTTTGGTGATTCTATATTTTATATGTATTAGTATATGTTTGTTAATCCCAATATCCTAATTTATCCATTCCTCACACCTTTTCATTGGCTTAACCATAAGTTTGTTTTCTCAAGCTGAGATTCTCTTTCTCTCTGGCATTATGTTTATTTATATGAATTTTCAGATAACATAAGTGATCTCATAGGACATTTTTCTTTTCATTCTGACTTACTTCACGTTTTGTGATTATCTCTAGGCTCATCTGTGGTGCTGCAAATGGCATTGTTTTATTTTTTTCATGGCTAATATTCCATTCTGTCCATATACCACTTCTTCTTTGTCCATTCATCTGTTTTTGGACCTTGTTTTTGCTTCCATGTCTTGGCTGTTTAAATATTGCTGCAGTGCACATTTGCCTGCCTCTGTCTTTCCGATTCTGGTGGTCGTAGGTTATAGACCCAGAAGGTGCCCTGCCGGATCATATGGTAGCTCAATTTTTACCTTTTAAAGCACCTGCATTCTGTTTTCATTAGTGCTGTTACCGCTTTACATCCCACCAGCAGCTAGAAGGTATACAGTTCTCTAAAACCCCTTCAGCATTTATGGTTTGTAGACTTTTTGTGATTGTCACGTGATAGGCGTGAGGTGAAACCTTTTTGGAGGTTGGATTTTCATGCATCTAATAATTCCTTATACTGAGCTTTGGGTATGTCCTTTTTTTCTTTTTCTTTTTCTTAAAGAGGGAGTACAAGTTCCCTCTTCATATTGACTCCTTGAAAATTTTGTCATGTGTTGAATTCTCTTGGCTATTCCCTACCCCAGGGCATTTTTTGTGGGCACGTGTCATTTACAGCCCTGCATTCCTGTGAATATTAAGTGACCATAAGCACTGTGTTTAAAGCTGCTGTTGTGGGAAAGAGCCACAAGGCGGCAGCATTATTATGTCCTCAACTCTTGTTAGTAGAGCAACAGAGTCTTCCTGGACGTCGTGTTCCTCGGTTGTAAATTACAGTGGAATGTGCTCAGACAAACCCCCAGAAGTTTATATCTCCTTACTTATGTTTGTTTTTTAAATTTAATTTATATCTCTTATCGGAGTAAATTTTTTTTATTTTCTTAAATAATTAATTTATTTATTTTTGCCTGTGTTAGGTCTGCGTTTCTGTGCGAGGGCTTTCTATAGCTGTGGCAAGCGGGGCCCACTCTTCATCGTGGTGTGCGGGCCTCTCACTACCGCGGCCTCTCTTGTTGCAGAGCACAGGCTCCAGATGCGCAGTCTCAGTACTTTTGGCTCACGGGCCTAGTTGCTCTGTGGCATGTAGAATCTTCCCATACCAGGGCTCGAACCCGTGTCCCCTGCATTGGCAGGCAGATTCTCAACCACTGCCACACCAGGGAAGCCCCTATCAGAGCAAATTTGATTAGAGTGTTGTGATTGTCTGCCTGTACAGAATCGGGTCAATTATACATACATATATCTGTTCATCTTCGGATCCTGTTACCATGTATCTTATTACAGAGTGTTGAGTAGACCTCCCTTGATATTTGGTAGGTGTTTGGTCATTATATATTTTATATGTATTGGTGATTAGATAATTCATATAGTTTATATGTTATATGTTTATATACATTTAACATACCTTAGTATATGTATGTTACCCCCATAATCCCAATTTATCCGTCTTCCCACCTTTCATTTTGGTTAACCATTCGTTTGTTTTCTAAATCTGTGAGCGTCCTTTTCTGTGGAAATATGTTCATTGGTAGCAATCTTAGGATAACATCTATAAATGATGTCATAGGATATTTGTCATTCCCTTTTGACTTACTTAACGTAATATGATTATTTCTAGGCTCATCTGTAATCCTGAAAACGGCATTGATCATATTTTTCTGAGGCTAACGTTCCATTCGGTACTTATACCACTTCTTCTTTGTCCATTTCTCTGTTGATGGACATTTTCTTTGCTTGCATGTCTTGACTATTGTAAATATTGCTGCAGTGCGTGTTTTCCTGTCTGTGTCTTTCCAATTCTGGTCTTCTTAGGTTATAGGCCCTTAAGCGGATCGGCCTCATCGTATGGTAGCTCAGTTTTTATCTTTTAAACGCAGATCCATTCAGTTCTCATGATTAGCTCTTACCAGTTTACATCCAACCAACAGCATAGTGGGTATGGATTTCTCGACAAACCCGTCACCATTCATTGTTTGTATACTTTTTACCGATGTCATTTTGAATATTGGGTGGCGGACTCCTTTTGTAGTTTGGATTTGCATCCAACCGATAATCCCTGATATTGAGGTTTTATCCATGTTCTTCTATTTTTGTAAACAAAAGAGTGAGTACAACTTACCTCTTCAAATTGTTTTCTTGAAAACTTTTCCGCGTTGTGAACTTTTTTGACCATTACCTACCCCAGGACATTTTTTGAGGACACGTGTCATTACAGCCCTACAGTTACTGTGAATCTTAAGGGACCGTTAGCCCTGTGATTAAAGCTGCTGTTGTTGAAAACGGCCACATGGTGACAGCATTTCTCCATTCCAAATCTGGTTAGTAGGGCAGCAGAGCCTTCCTGAAAGTCGTGTTGCTAAGTTGTAAATTAGAATGGAATGTGCCAGGGAAAACCCCAATAAGTTTATGTGTCATTGATTGTTGTTCCTGGGTTTGATTTTTTAAATTGGGGTAATGATTAGAATAGTGTTTGTCCTAGGTGGGCACAATCAGGTTCAATTGAACATCATATATATCTATACATGTACAGATCCTCTTCCCATGTAAATTACTATTTATTTTAATAAATTTATTTTATTTATTTATTCATTTTTGGCTGAGTTGGATCTTCGTTGCTGCATGTGGGCTGTCTCTAGTTGCGGTGAGCGGGGGCTACTCTCCGTTGCGCTGCACGGGCTTCTCACTGCAGTGGCTTCTCTTGTTGTGGAGCACGTACTCTAGGCGTGTGGGCTTTAGTAGTTTTGGTGTGTGGGCTCAGTATTCGTGGCTCGTGGGCTCTAAAGCGCAGGCTCAGTAGTTGTGGTGCACGGGCTTAGTTGCTCTGCAGCATGTGGGATCTTCCCGGACCAGGGATCGACGCCGTGTCCCCTGCATTGCCAGGCGGATTCTTAACCACGGCGCCACCCGGGAAGCCCCCGTGTAAATTATTACAGAGTGTTCAGTAGACCTCCCTTGGTATATGGTTGGTCTTTTTGATATATGTATTTAATATGTATTTGTACACGTATGGTAACCCTAATCTTAATGTATCCATTCCTCCCACCTTTCCTTGTAGATAACCATACTTTGTTTTCTAAGTCTGTGAGTGTCTTTCTCTGTGGAAATATGTTCATTTGTGTCAGTTGTTAGGTAACACCTAGAAGTGATATCACAGGATATTTGTCGTCTGCTTTCCGACTTACCTCATGGTCTCTGATTATCTCTAGGCTCATCTATGTTGCTGCAAAGAGCAGTGTTTCATTCTTTTCTATGCCGAATATTCCATTGTGTACATGGTCCACTTCTTCTTTGTGCATTCATCTGTTGATGGACGTTTTGGTTGCTTCCAACTCTTGGCTATGCTAAATATTGATGCAGTGCAGGATTGCCAGCCTGTGTCTTTTTGATTCTGATCTTCTCAAGGGATAGGCTCAGCAGTGGGCCTACTAGATCATATGGTAGCTCAATTTTTACCTTTCAACGCACCTCCATTCTGTTCTCACTACTGGCTGTTACCAGTTGACATCCCACCAGCAACTAGAGGGTACACAGTTCTCTAAAACCCCTTCAGCATTATTGTTTGTAGATATTTTACCGATGGCATTTTGAGTGTTGGGTGGTGATACCTTTTGTAGTTTGGATTTGCATGCATCTAATAGTTCCCTATATTGAGCTTTCATCCACGTCCATTTTCTTTTTTTTTTTAAGTAAAACAGAAAAACTTACCTCTTCAAACTGTTTCCTTGAAAAATTTGCCGTCTTCTGAATTCCTGTGGCCATTACCTACACCAGGACATTTTTTGAGGGCAGGTGTCATTTACAGCCCTGTAGTAATTGTGAATATTAAGTGACCATTAGCGCTGGGTTTAAAGCTGCCTTTGCAGGAAACGACCACAAGGCGGCAGCATTTCTATATTCCCAACTCTGGTTACTAGGGCAACAGGGCCTTCCTGGACGTCCTGGTTGTAGGTTGTAAATTAGAGTGCAATGTGCCAGGACAAACCCCCCAGAAGTTATGTCTACTAACTTGTTGTTGGTATTCGTAGCTTAATTTTCATTTTTATCAGAGCAAATTTGATTGCAATGTTTTGCTTGTTCCAGGTGTACAGAATCTGTTTCATTGATACATTTATCTTTTCATTTTTGGATCCTGTTCCATATAGGTTATTACAGAATGTTGTGTAGACCTCTCTTGATGTTTGGTATGTGTTTGGAGATTCTCTCTTTTAAAAGTATTAGCATATGTCTGTTAAACACAATATCCTCCGTTATACATTCCTCACACCTTTCCATCTGGTTAATCACAAGTTTGTTTCCTGAATACGTGAGTGTCCTTCTCTGTGGACATAAGTTGATTAATATCAATTTTTAGATAACACCTATACGTGATATCATAGGATATGTGTCTCTCGCTTTCTGACTTACTTCAAGTTGTGTGATTATCTCTAACCTCATCTATGGTGCGGCAAATGGCGTTGTTTCTTTCTTTTCTGTGTCTAATATTCCATTGTGTACATGGACCTCTTTTTCGTCCATTCATCTGATGATGGACATTTTTGTTGCTTCCATGTCTTGGCTATTGTAACTACTGCTGCAATACACGATTTTCCATCCCGTGTCTTTTTGATTCTGGCCTTCCCAGGTGACAGGCCCAATAGTGGGCCTTCCGGATCATATGGTAACTCCATGCTTACCTTGAAACGCACTGCTGTTCTATTCCGATTATTGGCTGTTACCAGTTTACATCCCACTTAGACCTAGAGGTTACGCTATCCTCCACAACTTCTTCAACATCTGTTGTGTGTAGACTTTTTGCTGATGGTCATTCTCACTGGTGTGAGGTGATACCTTTGGGTAGATTGGATTTGCATGCGTCTAGTAATTCCTGATGTTCAGCTTTTATCAATATCCTTTTTATTTTTTTTTAAGATTGAGTTAAACTTACAACTTCAAATTGCCTTCTTGAAAAATTTGCCGCGTTTGAATTCTTTTGGCCATTGCCTACCCCAGGACATTTTTTGAGGGCGTGAGTCATTTACACCCCTACAGTCCTTCTGAATGTTAGTGACCATTAGTAGTGGATTTAAAGCTGCTGGTTGAGGAAACGGCCTTAGGGTGGCGGCATTTCTACGTTACCAACTCTGCTTGCTAGGGAAACAGAACCTTCCTGCAAGTTGTGCTTTTAGGTTGCACATTAGAGTGGAATGTGGCAGGACAAACCCCCATAACTTTTAGCCTCCTTAATTCTTGTTTGTGTCTTTAATGTATAGTGTTTATCAGAGCCAATTTGACTTAAAACTGTCGTTTGTCCTAGGGGTACAGAATCTTGTTCATTTACACATATACATATATCTGTTGATCTTCGTGTCCTTTTCCATGTAGGTTATTACAGAGTGATGAGTAGACCACTCTTGGTATTCCATAGGTCTTTGGTGATTCTATATTTTATATGTATTAGTATATGTTTGTTAATCCCAATATCCTAATTTATCCATTCCTCACACCTTTTCATTGGCTTAACCATAAGTTTGTTTTCTCAAGCTGAGATTCTCTTTCTCTCTGGCATTATGTTTATTTATATGAATTTTCAGATAACATAAGTGATCTCATAGGACATTTTTCTTTTCATTCTGACTTACTTCACGTTTTGTGATTATCTCTAGGCTCATCTGTGGTGCTGCAAATGGCATTGTTTTATTTTTTTCATGGCTAATATTCCATTCTGTCCATATACCACTTCTTCTTTGTCCATTCATCTGTTTTTGGACCTTGTTTTTGCTTCCATGTCTTGGCTGTTTAAATATTGCTGCAGTGCACATTTGCCTGCCTCTGTCTTTCCGATTCTGGTGGTCGTAGGTTATAGACCCAGAAGGTGCCCTGCCGGATCATATGGTAGCTCAATTTTTACCTTTTAAAGCACCTGCATTCTGTTTTCATTAGTGCTGTTACCGCTTTACATCCCACCAGCAGCTAGAAGGTATACAGTTCTCTAAAACCCCTTCAGCATTTATGGTTTGTAGACTTTTTGTGATTGTCACGTGACAGGCGTGAGGTGAAACCTTTTTGGAGGTTGGATTTTCATGCATCTAATAATTCCTTATACTGAGCTTTGGGTATGTCCTTTTTTTCTTTTTCTTTTTCTTAAAGAGGGAGTACAAGTTCCCTCTTCATATTGACTCCTTGAAAATTTTGTCATGTGTTGAATTCTCTTGGCTATTCCCTACCCCAGGGCATTTTTTGTGGGCACGTGTCATTTACAGCCCTGCATTCCTGTGAATATTAAGTGACCATAAGCACTGTGTTTAAAGCTGCTGTTGTGGGAAAGAGCCACAAGGCGGCAGCATTATTATGTCCTCAACTCTTGTTAGTAGAGCAACAGAGTCTTCCTGGACGTCGTGTTCCTCGGTTGTAAATTACAGTGGAATGTGCTCAGACAAACCCCCAGAAGTTTATATCTCCTTACTTATGTTTGTTTTTTAAATTTAATTTATATCTCTTATCGGAGTAAAATTTTTTTATTTTCTTAAATAATTAATTTATTTATTTTTGCCTGTGTTAGGTCTGCGTTTCTGTGCGAGGGCTTTCTATAGCTGTGGCAAGCGGGGCCCACTCTTCATCGTGGTGTGCGGGCCTCTCACTACCGCGGCCTCTCTTGTTGCAGAGCACAGGCTCCAGACGCGCAGTCTCAGTACTTTTGGCTCACGGGCCTAGTTGCTCTGTGGCATGTAGAATCTTCCCATACCAGGGCTCGAACCCGTGTCCCCTGCATTGGCAGGCAGATTCTCAACCACTGCCACACCAGGGAAGCCCCTATCGGAGCAAATTTGATTAGAGTGTTGTGATTGTCTGCCTGTACAGAATCGGGTCAATTATACATACATATATCTGTTCATCTTCGGATCCTGTTACCATGTATCTTATTACAGAGTGTTGAGTAGACCTCCCTTGATATTTGGTAGGTGTTTGGTCATTATATATTTTATATGTATTGGTGATTAGATAATTCATATAGTTTATATGTTATATGTTTATATACATTTAACATACCTTAGTATATGTATGTTACCCCCATAATCCCAATTTATCCGTCTTCCCACCTTTCATTTTGGTTAACCATTCGTTTGTTTTCTAAATCTGTGAGCGTCCTTTTCTGTGGAAATATGTTCATTGGTAGCAATCTTAGGATAACATCTATAAATGATGTCATAGGATATTTGTCATTCCCTTTTGACTTACTTAACGTAATATGATTATTTCTAGGCTCATCTGTAATCCTGAAAACGGCATTGATCATATTTTTCTGAGGCTAACGTTCCATTCGGTACTTATACCACTTCTTCTTTGTCCATTTCTCTGTTGATGGACATTTTCTTTGCTTGCATGTCTTGACTATTGTAAATATTGCTGCAGTGCGTGTTTTCCTGTCTGTGTCTTTCCGATTCTGGTCTTCTTAGGTTATAGGCCCTTAAGCGGATCGGCCTCATCGTATGGTAGCTCAGTTTTTATCTTTTAAACGCAGATCCATTCAGTTCTCATGATTAGCTCTTACCAGTTTACATCCAACCAACAGCATAGTGGGTATGGATTTCTCGACAAACCCGTCACCATTCATTGTTTGTATACTTTTTACCGATGTCATTTTGAATATTGGGTGGCGGACTCCTTTTGTAGTTTGGATTTGCATCCAACCGATAATCCCTGATATTGAGGTTTTATCCATGTTCTTCTATTTTTGTAAACAAAAGAGTGAGTACAACTTACCTCTTCAAATTGTTTTCTTGAAAACTTTTCCGCGTTGTGAACTTTTTTGACCATTACCTACCCCAGGACATTTTTTGAGGACACGTGTCATTACAGCCCTACAGTTACTGTGAATCTTAAGGGACCGTTAGCCCTGTGATTAAAGCTGCTGTTGTTGAAAACGGCCACATGGTGACAGCATTTCTCCATTCCAAATCTGGTTAGTAGGGCAGCAGAGCCTTCCTGAAAGTCGTGTTGCTAAGTTGTAAATTAGAATGGAATGTGCCAGGGAAAACCCCAATAAGTTTATGTCTCATTGATTGTTGTTCCTGGGTTTGATTTTTTAAATTGGGGTAATGATTAGAATAGTGTTTGTCCTAGGTGGGCACAATCAGGTTCAATTGAACATCATATATATCTATACATGTACAGATCCTCTTCCCATGTAAATTACTATTTATTTTAATAAATTTATTTTATTTATTTATTCATTTTTGGCTGAGTTGGATCTTCGTTGCTGCATGTGGGCTGTCTCTAGTTGCGGTGAGCGGGGGCTACTCTCCGTTGCGCTGCACGGGCTTCTCACTGCAGTGGCTTCTCTTGTTGTGGAGCACGTACTCTAGGCGTGTGGGCTTTAGTAGTTTTGGTGTGTGGGCTCAGTATTCGTGGCTCGTGGGCTCTAAAGCGCAGGCTCAGTAGTTGTGGTGCACGGGCTTAGTTGCTCTGCAGCATGTGGGATCTTCCCGGACCAGGGATCGACGCTGTGTCCCCTGCATTGCCAGGCGGATTCTTAACCACGGCGCCACCCGGGAAGCCCCCGTGTAAATTATTACAGAGTGTTCAGTAGACCTCCCTTGGTATATGGTTGGTCTTTTTGATATATGTATTTAATATGTATTTGTACACATATGGTAACCCTAATCTTAATGTATCCATTCCTCCCACCTTTCCTTGTAGATAACCATACTTTGTTTTCTAAGTCTGTGAGTGTCTTTCTCTGTGGAAATATGTTCATTTGTGTCAGTTGTTAGGTAACACCTAGAAGTGATATCACAGGATATTTGTCGTCTGCTTTCCGACTTACCTCATGTTCTCTGATTATCTCTAGGCTCATCTATGTTGCTGCAAAGAGCAGTGTTTCATTCTTTTCTATGCCGAATATTCCATTGTGTACATGGTCCACTTCTTCTTTGTGCATTCATCTGTTGATGGACGTTTTGGTTGCTTCCAACTCTTGGCTATGCTAAATATTGATGCAGTGCAGGATTGCCAGCCTGTGTCTTTTTGATTCTGATCTTCTCAAGGGATAGGCTCAGCAGTGGGCCTACTAGATCATATGGTAGCTCAATTTTTACCTTTCAACGCACCTCCATTCTGTTCTCACTACTGGCTGTTACCAGTTGACATCCCACCAGCAACTAGAGGGTACACAGTTCTCTAAAACCCCTTCAGCATTATTGTTTGTAGATATTTTACCGATGGCATTTTGAGTGTTGGGTGGTGATACCTTTTGTAGTTTGGATTTGCATGCATCTAATAGTTCCCTATATTGAGCTTTCATCCACGTCCATTTTCTTTTTTTTTTAAGTAAAACAGAAAAACTTACCTCTTCAAACTGTTTCCTTGAAAAATTTGCCATCTTCTGAATTCCTGTGGCCATTACCTACACCAGGACATTTTTTGAGGGCAGGTGTCATTTACAGCCCTGTAGTAATTGTGAATATTAAGTGACCATTAGCGCTGGGTTTAAAGCTGCCTTTGCAGGAAACGACCACAAGGCGGCAGCATTTCTATATTCCCAACTCTGGTTACTAGGGCAACAGGGCCTTCCTGGACGTCCTGGTTGTAGGTTGTAAATTAGAGTGCAATGTGCCAGGACAAACCCCCCAGAAGTTATGTCTACTAACTTGTTGTTGGTATTCGTAGCTTAATTTTCATTTTTATCAGAGCAAATTTGATTGCAATGTTTTGCTTGTTCCAGGTGTACAGAATCTGTTTCATTGATACATTTATCTTTTCATTTTTGGATCCTGTTCCATATAGGTTATTACAGAATGTTGTGTAGACCTCTCTTGATGTTCGGTATGTGTTTGGAGATTCTCTCTTTTAAAAGTATTAGCATATGTCTGTTAAACACAATATCCTCCGTTATACATTCCTCACACCTTTCCATCTGGTTAATCACAAGTTTGTTTCCTGAATACGTGAGTGTCCTTCTCTGTGGACATAAGTTGATTAATATCAATTTTTAGATAACACCTATACGTGATATCATAGGATATGTGTCTCTCGCTTTCTGACTTACTTCAAGTTGTGTGATTATCTCTAACCTCATCTATGGTGCGGCAAATGGCGTTGTTTCTTTCTTTTCTGTGTCTAATATTCCATTGTGTACATGGACCTCTTTTTCGTCCATTCATCTGATGATGGACATTTTTGTTGCTTCCATGTCTTGGCTATTGTAACTACTGCTGCAATACACGATTTTCCATCCCGTGTCTTTTTGATTCTGGCCTTCCCAGGTGACAGGCCCAATAGTGGGCCTTCCGGATCATATGGTAACTCCATGCTTACCTTGAAACGCACTGCTGTTCTATTCCGATTATTGGCTGTTACCAGTTTACATCCCACTTAGACCTAGAGGTTACGCTATCCTCCACAACTTCTTCAACATCTGTTGTGTGTAGACTTTTTGCTGATGGTCATTCTCACTGGTGTGAGGTGATACCTTTGGGTAGATTGGATTTGCATGCGTCTAGTAATTCCTGATGTTCAGCTTTTATCAATATCCTTTTTATTTTTTTTTAAGATTGAGTTAAACTTACAACTTCAAATTGCCTTCTTGAAAAATTTGCCGCGTTTGAATTCTTTTGGCCATTGCCTACCCCAGGACATTTTTTGAGGGCGTGAGTCATTTACACCCCTACAGTCCTTCTGAATGTTAGTGACCATTAGTAGTGGATTTAAAGCTGCTGGTTGAGGAAACGGCCTTAGGGTGGCGGCATTTCTACGTTACCAACTCTGCTTGCTAGGGAAACAGAACCTTCCTGCAAGTTGTGCTTTTAGGTTGCACATTAGAGTGGAATGTGGCAGGACAAACCCCCATAACTTTTAGCCTCCTTAATTCTTGTTTGTGTCTTTAATGTATAGTGTTTATCAGAGCCAATTTGACTTAAAACTGTCGTTTGTCCTAGGGGTACAGAATCTTGTTCATTTACACATATACATATATCTGTTGATCTTCGTGTCCTTTTCCATGTAGGTTATTACAGAGTGATGAGTAGACCACTCTTGGTATTCCATAGGTCTTTGGTGATTCTATATTTTATATGTATTAGTATATGTTTGTTAATCCCAATATCCTAATTTATCCATTCCTCACACCTTTTCATTGGCTTAACCATAAGTTTGTTTTCTCAAGCTGAGATTCTCTTTCTCTCTGGCATTATGTTTATTTATATGAATTTTCAGATAACATAAGTGATCTCATAGGACATTTTTCTTTTCATTCTGACTTACTTCACGTTTTGTGATTATCTCTAGGCTCATCTGTGGTGCTGCAAATGGCATTGTTTTATTTTTTTCATGGCTAATATTCCATTCTGTCCATATACCACTTCTTCTTTGTCCATTCATCTGTTTTTGGACCTTGTTTTTGCTTCCATGTCTTGGCTGTTTAAATATTGCTGCAGTGCACATTTGCCTGCCTCTGTCTTTCCGATTCTGGTGGTCGTAGGTTATAGACCCAGAAGGTGCCCTGCCGGATCATATGGTAGCTCAATTTTTACCTTTTAAAGCACCTGCATTCTGTTTTCATTAGTGCTGTTACCGCTTTACATCCCACCAGCAGCTAGAAGGTATACAGTTCTCTAAAACCCCTTCAGCATTTATGGTTTGTAGACTTTTTGTGATTGTCACGTGATAGGCGTGAGGTGAAACCTTTTTGGAGGTTGGATTTTCATGCATCTAATAATTCCTTATACTGAGCTTTGGGTATGTCCTTTTTTTCTTTTTCTTTTTCTTAAAGAGGGAGTACAAGTTCCCTCTTCATATTGACTCCTTGAAAATTTTGTCATGTGTTGAATTCTCTTGGCTATTCCCTACCCCAGGGCATTTTTTGTGGGCACGTGTCATTTACAGCCCTGCATTCCTGTGAATATTAAGTGACCATAAGCACTGTGTTTAAAGCTGCTGTTGTGGGAAAGAGCCACAAGGCGGCAGCATTATTATGTCCTCAACTCTTGTTAGTAGAGCAACAGAGTCTTCCTGGACGTCGTGTTCCTCGGTTGTAAATTACAGTGGAATGTGCTCAGACAAACCCCCAGAAGTTTATATCTCCTTACTTATGTTTGTTTTTTAAATTTAATTTATATCTCTTATCGGAGTAAATTTTTTTTATTTTCTTAAATAATTAATTTATTTATTTTTGCCTGTGTTAGGTCTGCGTTTCTGTGCGAGGGCTTTCTATAGCTGTGGCAAGCGGGGCCCACTCTTCATCGTGGTGTGCGGGCCTCTCACTACCGCGGCCTCTCTTGTTGCAGAGCACAGGCTCCAGATGCGCAGTCTCAGTACTTTTGGCTCACGGGCCTAGTTGCTCTGTGGCATGTAGAATCTTCCCATACCAGGGCTCGAACCCGTGTCCCCTGCATTGGCAGGCAGATTCTCAACCACTGCCACACCAGGGAAGCCCCTATCAGAGCAAATTTGATTAGAGTGTTGTGATTGTCTGCCTGTACAGAATCGGGTCAATTATACATACATATATCTGTTCATCTTCGGATCCTGTTACCATGTATCTTATTACAGAGTGTTGAGTAGACCTCCCTTGATATTTGGTAGGTGTTTGGTCATTATATATTTTATATGTATTGGTGATTAGATAATTCATATAGTTTATATGTTATATGTTTATATACATTTAACATACCTTAGTATATGTATGTTACCCCCATAATCCCAATTTATCCGTCTTCCCACCTTTCATTTTGGTTAACCATTCGTTTGTTTTCTAAATCTGTGAGCGTCCTTTTCTGTGGAAATATGTTCATTGGTAGCAATCTTAGGATAACATCTATAAATGATGTCATAGGATATTTGTCATTCCCTTTTGACTTACTTAACGTAATATGATTATTTCTAGGCTCATCTGTAATCCTGAAAACGGCATTGATCATATTTTTCTGAGGCTAACGTTCCATTCGGTACTTATACCACTTCTTCTTTGTCCATTTCTCTGTTGATGGACATTTTCTTTGCTTGCATGTCTTGACTATTGTAAATATTGCTGCAGTGCGTGTTTTCCTGTCTGTGTCTTTCCAATTCTGGTCTTCTTAGGTTATAGGCCCTTAAGCGGATCGGCCTCATCGTATGGTAGCTCAGTTTTTATCTTTTAAACGCAGATCCATTCAGTTCTCATGATTAGCTCTTACCAGTTTACATCCAACCAACAGCATAGTGGGTATGGATTTCTCGACAAACCCGTCACCATTCATTGTTTGTATACTTTTTACCGATGTCATTTTGAATATTGGGTGGCGGACTCCTTTTGTAGTTTGGATTTGCATCCAACCGATAATCCCTGATATTGAGGTTTTATCCATGTTCTTCTATTTTTGTAAACAAAAGAGTGAGTACAACTTACCTCTTCAAATTGTTTTCTTGAAAACTTTTCCGCGTTGTGAACTTTTTTGACCATTACCTACCCCAGGACATTTTTTGAGGACACGTGTCATTACAGCCCTACAGTTACTGTGAATCTTAAGGGACCGTTAGCCCTGTGATTAAAGCTGCTGTTGTTGAAAACGGCCACATGGTGACAGCATTTCTCCATTCCAAATCTGGTTAGTAGGGCAGCAGAGCCTTCCTGAAAGTCGTGTTGCTAAGTTGTAAATTAGAATGGAATGTGCCAGGGAAAACCCCAATAAGTTTATGTGTCATTGATTGTTGTTCCTGGGTTTGATTTTTTAAATTGGGGTAATGATTAGAATAGTGTTTGTCCTAGGTGGGCACAATCAGGTTCAATTGAACATCATATATATCTATACATGTACAGATCCTCTTCCCATGTAAATTACTATTTATTTTAATAAATTTATTTTATTTATTTATTCATTTTTGGCTGAGTTGGATCTTCGTTGCTGCATGTGGGCTGTCTCTAGTTGCGGTGAGCGGGGGCTACTCTCCGTTGCGCTGCACGGGCTTCTCACTGCAGTGGCTTCTCTTGTTGTGGAGCACGTACTCTAGGCGTGTGGGCTTTAGTAGTTTTGGTGTGTGGGCTCAGTATTCGTGGCTCGTGGGCTCTAAAGCGCAGGCTCAGTAGTTGTGGTGCACGGGCTTAGTTGCTCTGCAGCATGTGGGATCTTCCCGGACCAGGGATCGACGCCGTGTCCCCTGCATTGCCAGGCGGATTCTTAACCACGGCGCCACCCGGGAAGCCCCCGTGTAAATTATTACAGAGTGTTCAGTAGACCTCCCTTGGTATATGGTTGGTCTTTTTGATATATGTATTTAATATGTATTTGTACACGTATGGTAACCCTAATCTTAATGTATCCATTCCTCCCACCTTTCCTTGTAGATAACCATACTTTGTTTTCTAAGTCTGTGAGTGTCTTTCTCTGTGGAAATATGTTCATTTGTGTCAGTTGTTAGGTAACACCTAGAAGTGATATCACAGGATATTTGTCGTCTGCTTTCCGACTTACCTCATGGTCTCTGATTATCTCTAGGCTCATCTATGTTGCTGCAAAGAGCAGTGTTTCATTCTTTTCTATGCCGAATATTCCATTGTGTACATGGTCCACTTCTTCTTTGTGCATTCATCTGTTGATGGACGTTTTGGTTGCTTCCAACTCTTGGCTATGCTAAATATTGATGCAGTGCAGGATTGCCAGCCTGTGTCTTTTTGATTCTGATCTTCTCAAGGGATAGGCTCAGCAGTGGGCCTACTAGATCATATGGTAGCTCAATTTTTACCTTTCAACGCACCTCCATTCTGTTCTCACTACTGGCTGTTACCAGTTGACATCCCACCAGCAACTAGAGGGTACACAGTTCTCTAAAACCCCTTCAGCATTATTGTTTGTAGATATTTTACCGATGGCATTTTGAGTGTTGGGTGGTGATACCTTTTGTAGTTTGGATTTGCATGCATCTAATAGTTCCCTATATTGAGCTTTCATCCACGTCCATTTTCTTTTTTTTTAAGTAAAACAGAAAAACTTACCTCTTCAAACTGTTTCCTTGAAAAATTTGCCGTCTTCTGAATTCCTGTGGCCATTACCTACACCAGGACATTTTTTGAGGGCAGGTGTCATTTACAGCCCTGTAGTAATTGTGAATATTAAGTGACCATTAGCGCTGGGTTTAAAGCTGCCTTTGCAGGAAACGACCACAAGGCGGCAGCATTTCTATATTCCCAACTCTGGTTACTAGGGCAACAGGGCCTTCCTGGACGTCCTGGTTGTAGGTTGTAAATTAGAGTGCAATGTGCCAGGACAAACCCCCCAGAAGTTATGTCTACTAACTTGTTGTTGGTATTCGTAGCTTAATTTTCATTTTTATCAGAGCAAATTTGATTGCAATGTTTTGCTTGTTCCAGGTGTACAGAATCTGTTTCATTGATACATTTATCTTTTCATTTTTGGATCCTGTTCCATATAGGTTATTACAGAATGTTGTGTAGACCTCTCTTGATGTTCGGTATGTGTTTGGAGATTCTCTCTTTTAAAAGTATTAGCATATGTCTGTTAAACACAATATCCTCCGTTATACATTCCTCACACCTTTCCATCTGGTTAATCACAAGTTTGTTTCCTGAATACGTGAGTGTCCTTCTCTGTGGACATAAGTTGATTAATATCAATTTTTAGATAACACCTATACGTGATATCATAGGATATGTGTCTCTCGCTTTCTGACTTACTTCAAGTTGTGTGATTATCTCTAACCTCATCTATGGTGCGGCAAATGGCGTTGTTTCTTTCTTTTCTGTGTCTAATATTCCATTGTGTACATGGACCTCTTTTTCGTCCATTCATCTGATGATGGACATTTTTGTTGCTTCCATGTCTTGGCTATTGTAACTACTGCTGCAATACACGATTTTCCATCCCGTGTCTTTTTGATTCTGGCCTTCCCAGGTGACAGGCCCAATAGTGGGCCTTCCGGATCATATGGTAACTCCATGCTTACCTTGAAACGCACTGCTGTTCTATTCCGATTATTGGCTGTTACCAGTTTACATCCCACTTAGACCTAGAGGTTACGCTATCCTCCACAACTTCTTCAACATCTGTTGTGTGTAGACTTTTTGCTGATGGTCATTCTCACTGGTGTGAGGTGATACCTTTGGGTAGATTGGATTTGCATGCGTCTAGTAATTCCTGATGTTCAGCTTTTATCAATATCCTTTTTATTTTTTTTTAAGATTGAGTTAAACTTACAACTTCAAATTGCCTTCTTGAAAAATTTGCCGCGTTTGAATTCTTTTGGCCATTGCCTACCCCAGGACATTTTTTGAGGGCGTGAGTCATTTACACCCCTACAGTCCTTCTGAATGTTAGTGACCATTAGTAGTGGATTTAAAGCTGCTGGTTGAGGAAACGGCCTTAGGGTGGCGGCATTTCTACGTTACCAACTCTGCTTGCTAGGGAAACAGAACCTTCCTGCAAGTTGTGCTTTTAGGTTGCACATTAGAGTGGAATGTGGCAGGACAAACCCCCATAACTTTTAGCCTCCTTAATTCTTGTTTGTGTCTTTAATGTATAGTGTTTATCAGAGCCAATTTGACTTAAAACTGTCGTTTGTCCTAGGGGTACAGAATCTTGTTCATTTACACATATACATATATCTGTTGATCTTCGTGTCCTTTTCCATGTAGGTTATTACAGAGTGATGAGTAGACCACTCTTGGTATTCCATAGGTCTTTGGTGATTCTATATTTTATATGTATTAGTATATGTTTGTTAATCCCAATATCCTAATTTATCCATTCCTCACACCTTTTCATTGGCTTAACCATAAGTTTGTTTTCTCAAGCTGAGATTCTCTTTCTCTCTGGCATTATGTTTATTTATATGAATTTTCAGATAACATAAGTGATCTCATAGGACATTTTTCTTTTCATTCTGACTTACTTCACGTTTTGTGATTATCTCTAGGCTCATCTGTGGTGCTGCAAATGGCATTGTTTTATTTTTTTCATGGCTAATATTCCATTCTGTCCATATACCACTTCTTCTTTGTCCATTCATCTGTTTTTGGACCTTGTTTTTGCTTCCATGTCTTGGCTGTTTAAATATTGCTGCAGTGCACATTTGCCTGCCTCTGTCTTTCCGATTCTGGTGGTCGTAGGTTATAGACCCAGAAGGTGCCCTGCCGGATCATATGGTAGCTCAATTTTTACCTTTTAAAGCACCTGCATTCTGTTTTCATTAGTGCTGTTACCGCTTTACATCCCACCAGCAGCTAGAAGGTATACAGTTCTCTAAAACCCCTTCAGCATTTATGGTTTGTAGACTTTTTGTGATTGTCACGTGACAGGCGTGAGGTGAAACCTTTTTGGAGGTTGGATTTTCATGCATCTAATAATTCCTTATACTGAGCTTTGGGTATGTCCTTTTTTTCTTTTTCTTTTTCTTAAAGAGGGAGTACAAGTTCCCTCTTCATATTGACTCCTTGAAAATTTTGTCATGTGTTGAATTCTCTTGGCTATTCCCTACCCCAGGGCATTTTTTGTGGGCACGTGTCATTTACAGCCCTGCATTCCTGTGAATATTAAGTGACCATAAGCACTGTGTTTAAAGCTGCTGTTGTGGGAAAGAGCCACAAGGCGGCAGCATTATTATGTCCTCAACTCTTGTTAGTAGAGCAACAGAGTCTTCCTGGACGTCGTGTTCCTCGGTTGTAAATTACAGTGGAATGTGCTCAGACAAACCCCCAGAAGTTTATATCTCCTTACTTATGTTTGTTTTTTAAATTTAATTTATATCTCTTATCGGAGTAAAATTTTTTTATTTTCTTAAATAATTAATTTATTTATTTTTGCCTGTGTTAGGTCTGCGTTTCTGTGCGAGGGCTTTCTATAGCTGTGGCAAGCGGGGCCCACTCTTCATCGTGGTGTGCGGGCCTCTCACTACCGCGGCCTCTCTTGTTGCAGAGCACAGGCTCCAGACGCGCAGTCTCAGTACTTTTGGCTCACGGGCCTAGTTGCTCTGTGGCATGTAGAATCTTCCCATACCAGGGCTCGAACCCGTGTCCCCTGCATTGGCAGGCAGATTCTCAACCACTGCCACACCAGGGAAGCCCCTATCGGAGCAAATTTGATTAGAGTGTTGTGATTGTCTGCCTGTACAGAATCGGGTCAATTATACATACATATATCTGTTCATCTTCGGATCCTGTTACCATGTATCTTATTACAGAGTGTTGAGTAGACCTCCCTTGATATTTGGTAGGTGTTTGGTCATTATATATTTTATATGTATTGGTGATTAGATAATTCATATAGTTTATATGTTATATGTTTATATACATTTAACATACCTTAGTATATGTATGTTACCCCCATAATCCCAATTTATCCGTCTTCCCACCTTTCATTTTGGTTAACCATTCGTTTGTTTTCTAAATCTGTGAGCGTCCTTTTCTGTGGAAATATGTTCATTGGTAGCAATCTTAGGATAACATCTATAAATGATGTCATAGGATATTTGTCATTCCCTTTTGACTTACTTAACGTAATATGATTATTTCTAGGCTCATCTGTAATCCTGAAAACGGCATTGATCATATTTTTCTGAGGCTAACGTTCCATTCGGTACTTATACCACTTCTTCTTTGTCCATTTCTCTGTTGATGGACATTTTCTTTGCTTGCATGTCTTGACTATTGTAAATATTGCTGCAGTGCGTGTTTTCCTGTCTGTGTCTTTCCGATTCTGGTCTTCTTAGGTTATAGGCCCTTAAGCGGATCGGCCTCATCGTATGGTAGCTCAGTTTTTATCTTTTAAACGCAGATCCATTCAGTTCTCATGATTAGCTCTTACCAGTTTACATCCAACCAACAGCATAGTGGGTATGGATTTCTCGACAAACCCGTCACCATTCATTGTTTGTATACTTTTTACCGATGTCATTTTGAATATTGGGTGGCGGACTCCTTTTGTAGTTTGGATTTGCATCCAACCGATAATCCCTGATATTGAGGTTTTATCCATGTTCTTCTATTTTTGTAAACAAAAGAGTGAGTACAACTTACCTCTTCAAATTGTTTTCTTGAAAACTTTTCCGCGTTGTGAACTTTTTTGACCATTACCTACCCCAGGACATTTTTTGAGGACACGTGTCATTACAGCCCTACAGTTACTGTGAATCTTAAGGGACCGTTAGCCCTGTGATTAAAGCTGCTGTTGTTGAAAACGGCCACATGGTGACAGCATTTCTCCATTCCAAATCTGGTTAGTAGGGCAGCAGAGCCTTCCTGAAAGTCGTGTTGCTAAGTTGTAAATTAGAATGGAATGTGCCAGGGAAAACCCCAATAAGTTTATGTGTCATTGATTGTTGTTCCTGGGTTTGATTTTTTAAATTGGGGTAATGATTAGAATAGTGTTTGTCCTAGGTGGGCACAATCAGGTTCAATTGAACATCATATATATCTATACATGTACAGATCCTCTTCCCATGTAAATTACTATTTATTTTAATAAATTTATTTTATTTATTTATTCATTTTTGGCTGAGTTGGATCTTCGTTGCTGCATGTGGGCTGTCTCTAGTTGCGGTGAGCGGGGGCTACTCTCCGTTGCGCTGCACGGGCTTCTCACTGCAGTGGCTTCTCTTGTTGTGGAGCACGTACTCTAGGCGTGTGGGCTTTAGTAGTTTTGGTGTGTGGGCTCAGTATTCGTGGCTCGTGGGCTCTAAAGCGCAGGCTCAGTAGTTGTGGTGCACGGGCTTAGTTGCTCTGCAGCATGTGGGATCTTCCCGGACCAGGGATCGACGCCGTGTCCCCTGCATTGCCAGGCGGATTCTTAACCACGGCGCCACCCGGGAAGCCCCCGTGTAAATTATTACAGAGTGTTCAGTAGACCTCCCTTGGTATATGGTTGGTCTTTTTGATATATGTATTTAATATGTATTTGTACACGTATGGTAACCCTAATCTTAATGTATCCATTCCTCCCACCTTTCCTTGTAGATAACCATACTTTGTTTTCTAAGTCTGTGAGTGTCTTTCTCTGTGGAAATATGTTCATTTGTGTCAGTTGTTAGGTAACACCTAGAAGTGATATCACAGGATATTTGTCGTCTGCTTTCCGACTTACCTCATGGTCTCTGATTATCTCTAGGCTCATCTATGTTGCTGCAAAGAGCAGTGTTTCATTCTTTTCTATGCCGAATATTCCATTGTGTACATGGTCCACTTCTTCTTTGTGCATTCATCTGTTGATGGACGTTTTGGTTGCTTCCAACTCTTGGCTATGCTAAATATTGATGCAGTGCAGGATTGCCAGCCTGTGTCTTTTTGATTCTGATCTTCTCAAGGGATAGGCTCAGCAGTGGGCCTACTAGATCATATGGTAGCTCAATTTTTACCTTTCAACGCACCTCCATTCTGTTCTCACTACTGGCTGTTACCAGTTGACATCCCACCAGCAACTAGAGGGTACACAGTTCTCTAAAACCCCTTCAGCATTATTGTTTGTAGATATTTTACCGATGGCATTTTGAGTGTTGGGTGGTGATACCTTTTGTAGTTTGGATTTGCATGCATCTAATAGTTCCCTATATTGAGCTTTCATCCACGTCCATTTTCTTTTTTTTTTAAGTAAAACAGAAAAACTTACCTCTTCAAACTGTTTCCTTGAAAAATTTGCCATCTTCTGAATTCCTGTGGCCATTACCTACACCAGGACATTTTTTGAGGGCAGGTGTCATTTACAGCCCTGTAGTAATTGTGAATATTAAGTGACCATTAGCGCTGGGTTTAAAGCTGCCTTTGCAGGAAACGACCACAAGGCGGCAGCATTTCTATATTCCCAACTCTGGTTACTAGGGCAACAGGGCCTTCCTGGACGTCCTGGTTGTAGGTTGTAAATTAGAGTGCAATGTGCCAGGACAAACCCCCCAGAAGTTATGTCTACTAACTTGTTGTTGGTATTCGTAGCTTAATTTTCATTTTTATCAGAGCAAATTTGATTGCAATGTTTTGCTTGTTCCAGGTGTACAGAATCTGTTTCATTGATACATTTATCTTTTCATTTTTGGATCCTGTTCCATATAGGTTATTACAGAATGTTGTGTAGACCTCTCTTGATGTTCGGTATGTGTTTGGAGATTCTCTCTTTTAAAAGTATTAGCATATGTCTGTTAAACACAATATCCTCCGTTATACATTCCTCACACCTTTCCATCTGGTTAATCACAAGTTTGTTTCCTGAATACGTGAGTGTCCTTCTCTGTGGACATAAGTTGATTAATATCAATTTTTAGATAACACCTATACGTGATATCATAGGATATGTGTCTCTCGCTTTCTGACTTACTTCAAGTTGTGTGATTATCTCTAACCTCATCTATGGTGCGGCAAATGGCGTTGTTTCTTTCTTTTCTGTGTCTAATATTCCATTGTGTACATGGACCTCTTTTTCGTCCATTCATCTGATGATGGACATTTTTGTTGCTTCCATGTCTTGGCTATTGTAACTACTGCTGCAATACACGATTTTCCATCCCGTGTCTTTTTGATTCTGGCCTTCCCAGGTGACAGGCCCAATAGTGGGCCTTCCGGATCATATGGTAACTCCATGCTTACCTTGAAACGCACTGCTGTTCTATTCCGATTATTGGCTGTTACCAGTTTACATCCCACTTAGACCTAGAGGTTACGCTATCCTCCACAACTTCTTCAACATCTGTTGTGTGTAGACTTTTTGCTGATGGTCATTCTCACTGGTGTGAGGTGATACCTTTGGGTAGATTGGATTTGCATGCGTCTAGTAATTCCTGATGTTCAGCTTTTATCAATATCCTTTTTATTTTTTTTTAAGATTGAGTTAAACTTACAACTTCAAATTGCCTTCTTGAAAAATTTGCCACGTTTGAATTCTTTTGGCCATTGCCTACCCCAGGACATTTTTTGAGGGCGTGAGTCATTTACACCCCTACAGTCCTTCTGAATGTTAGTGACCATTAGTAGTGGATTTAAAGCTGCTGGTTGAGGAAACGGCCTTAGGGTGGCGGCATTTCTACGTTACCAACTCTGCTTGCTAGGGAAACAGAACCTTCCTGCAAGTTGTGCTTTTAGGTTGCACATTAGAGTGGAATGTGGCAGGACAAACCCCCATAACTTTTAGCCTCCTTAATTCTTGTTTGTGTCTTTAATGTATAGTGTTTATCAGAGCCAATTTGACTTAAAACTGTCGTTTGTCCTAGGGGTACAGAATCTTGTTCATTTACACATATACATATATCTGTTGATCTTCGTGTCCTTTTCCATGTAGGTTATTACAGAGTGATGAGTAGACCACTCTTGGTATTCCATAGGTCTTTGGTGATTCTATATTTTATATGTATTAGTATATGTTTGTTAATCCCAATATCCTAATTTATCCATTCCTCACACCTTTTCATTGGCTTAACCATAAGTTTGTTTTCTCAAGCTGAGATTCTCTTTCTCTCTGGCATTATGTTTATTTATATGAATTTTCAGATAACATAAGTGATCTCATAGGACATTTTTCTTTTCATTCTGACTTACTTCACGTTTTGTGATTATCTCTAGGCTCATCTGTGGTGCTGCAAATGGCATTGTTTTATTTTTTTCATGGCTAATATTCCATTCTGTCCATATACCACTTCTTCTTTGTCCATTCATCTGTTTTTGGACCTTGTTTTTGCTTCCATGTCTTGGCTGTTTAAATATTGCTGCAGTGCACATTTGCCTGCCTCTGTCTTTCCGATTCTGGTGGTCGTAGGTTATAGACCCAGAAGGTGCCCTGCCGGATCATATGGTAGCTCAATTTTTACCTTTTAAAGCACCTGCATTCTGTTTTCATTAGTGCTGTTACCGCTTTACATCCCACCAGCAGCTAGAAGGTATACAGTTCTCTAAAACCCCTTCAGCATTTATGGTTTGTAGACTTTTTGTGATTGTCACGTGATAGGCGTGAGGTGAAACCTTTTTGGAGGTTGGATTTTCATGCATCTAATAATTCCTTATACTGAGCTTTGGGTATGTCCTTTTTTTCTTTTTCTTTTTCTTAAAGAGGGAGTACAAGTTCCCTCTTCATATTGACTCCTTGAAAATTTTGTCATGTGTTGAATTCTCTTGGCTATTCCCTACCCCAGGGCATTTTTTGTGGGCACGTGTCATTTACAGCCCTGCATTCCTGTGAATATTAAGTGACCATAAGCACTGTGTTTAAAGCTGCTGTTGTGGGAAAGAGCCACAAGGCGGCAGCATTATTATGTCCTCAACTCTTGTTAGTCGAGCAACAGAGTCTTCCTGGACGTCGTGTTCCTCGGTTGTAAATTACAGTGGAATGTGCTCAGACAAACCCCCAGAAGTTTATATCTCCTTACTTATGTTTGTTTTTTAAATTTAATTTATATCTCTTATCGGAGTAAATTTTTTTTATTTTCTTAAATAATTAATTTATTTATTTTTGCCTGTGTTAGGTCTGCGTTTCTGTGCGAGGGCTTTCTATAGCTGTGGCAAGCGGGGCCCACTCTTCATCGTGGTGTGCGGGCCTCTCACTACCGCGGCCTCTCTTGTTGCAGAGCACAGGCTCCAGATGCGCAGTCTCAGTACTTTTGGCTCACGGGCCTAGTTGCTCTGTGGCATGTAGAATCTTCCCATACCAGGGCTCGAACCCGTGTCCCCTGCATTGGCAGGCAGATTCTCAACCACTGCCACACCAGGGAAGCCCCTATCAGAGCAAATTTGATTAGAGTGTTGTGATTGTCTGCCTGTACAGAATCGGGTCAATTATACATACATATATCTGTTCATCTTCGGATCCTGTTACCATGTATCTTATTACAGAGTGTTGAGTAGACCTCCCTTGATATTTGGTAGGTGTTTGGTCATTATATATTTTATATGTATTGGTGATTAGATAATTCATATAGTTTATATGTTATATGTTTATATACATTTAACATACCTTAGTATATGTATGTTACCCCCATAATCCCAATTTATCCGTCTTCCCACCTTTCATTTTGGTTAACCATTCGTTTGTTTTCTAAATCTGTGAGCGTTCTTTTCTGTGGAAATATGTTCATTGGTAGCAATCTTAGGATAACATCTATAAATGATGTCATAGGATATTTGTCATTCCCTTTTGACTTACTTAACGTAATATGATTATTTCTAGGCTCATCTGTAATCCTGAAAACGGCATTGATCATATTTTTCTGAGGCTAACGTTCCATTCGGTACTTATACCACTTCTTCTTTGTCCATTTCTCTGTTGATGGACATTTTCTTTGCTTGCATGTCTTGACTATTGTAAATATTGCTGCAGTTCGTGTTTTCCTGTCTGTGTCTTTCCAATTCTGGTCTTCTTAGGTTATAGGCCCTTAAGCGGATCGGCCTCATCGTATGGTAGCTCAGTTTTTATCTTTTAAACGCAGATCCATTCAGTTCTCATGATTAGCTCTTACCAGTTTACATCCAACCAACAGCATAGTGGGTATGGATTTCTCGACAAACCCGTCACCATTCATTGTTTGTATACTTTTTACCGATGTCATTTTGAATATTGGGTGGCGGACTCCTTTTGTAGTTTGGATTTGCATCCAACCGATAATCCCTGATATTGAGGTTTTATCCATGTTCTTCTATTTTTGTAAACAAAAGAGTGAGTACAACTTACCTCTTCAAATTGTTTTCTTGAAAACTTTTCCGCGTTGTGAACTTTTTTGACCATTACCTACCCCAGGACATTTTTTGAGGACACGTGTCATTACAGCCCTACAGTTACTGTGAATCTTAAGGGACCGTTAGCCCTGTGATTAAAGCTGCTGTTGTTGAAAACGGCCACATGGTGACAGCATTTCTCCATTCCAAATCTGGTTAGTAGGGCAGCAGAGCCTTCCTGAAAGTCGTGTTGCTAAGTTGTAAATTAGAATGGAATGTGCCAGGGAAAACCCCAATAAGTTTATGTCTCATTGATTGTTGTTCCTGGGTTTGATTTTTTAAATTGGGGTAATGATTAGAATAGTGTTTGTCCTAGGTGGGCACAATCAGGTTCAATTGAACATCATATATATCTATACATGTACAGATCCTCTTCCCATGTAAATTACTATTTATTTTAATAAATTTATTTTATTTATTTATTCATTTTTGGCTGAGTTGGATCTTCGTTGCTGCATGTGGGCTGTCTCTAGTTGCGGTGAGCGGGGGCTACTCTCCGTTGCGCTGCACGGGCTTCTCACTGCAGTGGCTTCTCTTGTTGTGGAGCACGTACTCTAGGCGTGTGGGCTTTAGTAGTTTTGGTGTGTGGGCTCAGTATTCGTGGCTCGTGGGCTCTAAAGCGCAGGCTCAGTAGTTGTGGTGCACGGGCTTAGTTGCTCTGCAGCATGTGGGATCTTCCCGGACCAGGGATCGACGCCGTGTCCCCTGCATTGCCAGGCGGATTCTTAACCACGGCGCCACCCGGGAAGCCCCCGTGTAAATTATTACAGAGTGTTCAGTAGACCTCCCTTGGTATATGGTTGGTCTTTTTGATATATGTATTTAATATGTATTTGTACACGTATGGTAACCCTAATCTTAATGTATCCATTCCTCCCACCTTTCCTTGTAGATAACCATACTTTGTTTTCTAAGTCTGTGAGTGTCTTTCTCTGTGGAAATATGTTCATTTGTGTCAGTTGTTAGGTAACACCTAGAAGTGATATCACAGGATATTTGTCGTCTGCTTTCCGACTTACCTCATGGTCTCTGATTATCTCTAGGCTCATCTATGTTGCTGCAAAGAGCAGTGTTTCATTCTTTTCTATGCCGAATATTCCATTGTGTACATGGTCCACTTCTTCTTTGTGCATTCATCTGTTGATGGACGTTTTGGTTGCTTCCAACTCTTGGCTATGCTAAATATTGATGCAGTGCAGGATTGCCAGCCTGTGTCTTTTTGATTCTGATCTTCTCAAGGGATAGGCTCAGCAGTGGGCCTACTAGATCATATGGTAGCTCAATTTTTACCTTTCAACGCACCTCCATTCTGTTCTCACTACTGGCTGTTACCAGTTGACATCCCACCAGCAACTAGAGGGTACACAGTTCTCTAAAACCCCTTCAGCATTATTGTTTGTAGATATTTTACCGATGGCATTTTGAGTGTTGGGTGGTGATACCTTTTGTAGTTTGGATTTGCATGCATCTAATAGTTCCCTATATTGAGCTTTCATCCACGTCCATTTTCTTTTTTTTTTAAGTAAAACAGAAAAACTTACCTCTTCAAACTGTTTCCTTGAAAAATTTGCCGTCTTCTGAATTCCTGTGGCCATTACCTACACCAGGACATTTTTTGAGGGCAGGTGTCATTTACAGCCCTGTAGTAATTGTGAATATTAAGTGACCATTAGCGCTGGGTTTAAAGCTGCCTTTGCAGGAAACGACCACAAGGCGGCAGCATTTCTATATTCCCAACTCTGGTTACTAGGGCAACAGGGCCTTCCTGGACGTCCTGGTTGTAGGTTGTAAATTAGAGTGCAATGTGCCAGGACAAACCCCCCAGAAGTTATGTCTACTAACTTGTTGTTGGTATTCGTAGCTTAATTTTCATTTTTATCAGAGCAAATTTGATTGCAATGTTTTGCTTGTTCCAGGTGTACAGAATCTGTTTCATTGATACATTTATCTTTTCATTTTTGGATCCTGTTCCATATAGGTTATTACAGAATGTTGTGTAGACCTCTCTTGATGTTCGGTATGTGTTTGGAGATTCTCTCTTTTAAAAGTATTAGCATATGTCTGTTAAACACAATATCCTCCGTTATACATTCCTCACACCTTTCCATCTGGTTAATCACAAGTTTGTTTCCTGAATACGTGAGTGTCCTTCTCTGTGGACATAAGTTGATTAATATCAATTTTTAGATAACACCTATACGTGATATCATAGGATATGTGTCTCTCGCTTTCTGACTTACTTCAAGTTGTGTGATTATCTCTAACCTCATCTATGGTGCGGCAAATGGCGTTGTTTCTTTCTTTTCTGTGTCTAATATTCCATTGTGTACATGGACCTCTTTTTCGTCCATTCATCTGATGATGGACATTTTTGTTGCTTCCATGTCTTGGCTATTGTAACTACTGCTGCAATACACGATTTTCCATCCCGTGTCTTTTTGATTCTGGCCTTCCCAGGTGACAGGCCCAATAGTGGGCCTTCCGGATCATATGGTAACTCCATGCTTACCTTGAAACGCACTGCTGTTCTATTCCGATTATTGGCTGTTACCAGTTTACATCCCACTTAGACCTAGAGGTTACGCTATCCTCCACAACTTCTTCAACATCTGTTGTGTGTAGACTTTTTGCTGATGGTCATTCTCACTGGTGTGAGGTGATACCTTTGGGTAGATTGGATTTGCATGCGTCTAGTAATTCCTGATGTTCAGCTTTTATCAATATCCTTTTTATTTTTTTTAAGATTGAGTTAAACTTACAACTTCAAATTGCCTTCTTGAAAAATTTGCCGCGTTTGAATTCTTTTGGCCATTGCCTACCCCAGGACATTTTTTGAGGGCGTGAGTCATTTACACCCCTGCAGTCCTTCTGAATGTTAGTGACCATTAGTAGTGGATTTAAAGCTGCTGGTTGAGGAAACGGCCTTAGGGTGGCGGCATTTCTACGTTACCAACTCTGCTTGCTAGGGAAACAGAACCTTCCTGCAAGTTGTGCTTTTAGGTTGCACATTAGAGTGGAATGTGGCAGGACAAACCCCCATAACTTTTAGCCTCCTTAATTCTTGTTTGTGTCTTTAATGTATAGTGTTTATCAGAGCCAATTTGACTTAAAACTGTCGTTTGTCCTAGGGGTACAGAATCTTGTTCATTTACACATATACATATATCTGTTGATCTTCGTGTCCTTTTCCATGTAGGTTATTACAGAGTGATGAGTAGACCACTCTTGGTATTCCATAGGTCTTTGGTGATTCTATATTTTATATGTATTAGTATATGTTTGTTAATCCCAATATCCTAATTTATCCATTCCTCACACCTTTTCATTGGCTTAACCATAAGTTTGTTTTCTCAAGCTGAGATTCTCTTTCTCTCTGGCATTATGTTTATTTATATGAATTTTCAGATAACATAAGTGATCTCATAGGACATTTTTCTTTTCATTCTGACTTACTTCACGTTTTGTGATTATCTCTAGGCTCATCTGTGGTGCTGCAAATGGCATTGTTTTATTTTTTTCATGGCTAATATTCCATTCTGTCCATATACCACTTCTTCTTTGTCCATTCATCTGTTTTTGGACCTTGTTTTTGCTTCCATGTCTTGGCTGTTTAAATATTGCTGCAGTGCACATTTGCCTGCCTCTGTCTTTCCGATTCTGGTGGTCGTAGGTTATAGACCCAGAAGGTGCCCTGCCGGATCATATGGTAGCTCAATTTTTACCTTTTAAAGCACCTGCATTCTGTTTTCATTAGTGCTGTTACCGCTTTACATCCCACCAGCAGCTAGAAGGTATACAGTTCTCTAAAACCCCTTCAGCATTTATGGTTTGTAGACTTTTTGTGATTGTCACGTGATAGGCGTGAGGTGAAACCTTTTTGGAGGTTGGATTTTCATGCATCTAATAATTCCTTATACTGAGCTTTGGGTATGTCCTTTTTTTCTTTTTCTTTTTCTTAAAGAGGGAGTACAAGTTCCCTCTTCATATTGACTCCTTGAAAATTTTGTCATGTGTTGAATTCTCTTGGCTATTCCCTACCCCAGGGCATTTTTTGTGGGCACGTGTCATTTACAGCCCTGCATTCCTGTGAATATTAAGTGACCATAAGCACTGTGTTTAAAGCTGCTGTTGTGGGAAAGAGCCACAAGGCGGCAGCATTATTATGTCCTCAACTCTTGTTAGTAGAGCAACAGAGTCTTCCTGGACGTCGTGTTCCTCGGTTGTAAATTACAGTGGAATGTGCTCAGACAAACCCCCAGAAGTTTATATCTCCTTACTTATGTTTGTTTTTTAAATTTAATTTATATCTCTTATCGGAGTAAATTTTTTTTATTTTCTTAAATAATTAATTTATTTATTTTTGCCTGTGTTAGGTCTGCGTTTCTGTGCGAGGGCTTTCTATAGCTGTGGCAAGTGGGGCCCACTCTTCATCGTGGTGTGCGGGCCTCTCACTACCGCGGCCTCTCTTGTTGCAGAGCACAGGCTCCAGACGCGCAGTCTCAGTACTTTTGGCTCACGGGCCTAGTTGCTCTGTGGCATGTAGAATCTTCCCATACCAGGGCTCGAACCCGTGTCCCCTGCATTGGCAGGCAGATTCTCAACCACTGCCACACCAGGGAAGCCCCTATCGGAGCAAATTTGATTAGAGTGTTGTGATTGTCTGCCTGTACAGAATCGGGTCAATTATACATACATATATCTGTTCATCTTCGGATCCTGTTACCATGTATCTTATTACAGAGTGTTGAGTAGACCTCCCTTGATATTTGGTAGGTGTTTGGTCATTATATATTTTATATGTATTGGTGATTAGATAATTCATATAGTTTATATGTTATATGTTTATATACATTTAACATACCTTAGTATATGTATGTTACCCCCATAATCCCAATTTATCCGTCTTCCCACCTTTCATTTTGGTTAACCATTCGTTTGTTTTCTAAATCTGTGAGCGTCCTTTTCTGTGGAAATATGTTCATTGGTAGCAATCTTAGGATAACATCTATAAATGATGTCATAGGATATTTGTCATTCCCTTTTGACTTACTTAACGTAATATGATTATTTCTAGGCTCATCTGTAATCCTGAAAACGGCATTGATCATATTTTTCTGAGGCTAACGTTCCATTCGGTACTTATACCACTTCTTCTTTGTCCATTTCTCTGTTGATGGACATTTTCTTTGCTTGCATGTCTTGACTATTGTAAATATTGCTGCAGTGCGTGTTTTCCTGTCTGTGTCTTTCCGATTCTGGTCTTCTTAGGTTATAGGCCCTTAAGCGGATCGGCCTCATCGTATGGTAGCTCAGTTTTTATCTTTTAAACGCAGATCCATTCAGTTCTCATGATTAGCTCTTACCAGTTTACATCCAACCAACAGCATAGTGGGTATGGATTTCTCGACAAACCCGTCACCATTCATTGTTTGTATACTTTTTACCGATGTCATTTTGAATATTGGGTGGCGGACTCCTTTTGTAGTTTGGATTTGCATCCAACCGATAATCCCTGATATTGAGGTTTTATCCATGTTCTTCTATTTTTGTAAACAAAAGAGTGAGTACAACTTACCTCTTCAAATTGTTTTCTTGAAAACTTTTCCGCGTTGTGAACTTTTTTGATCATTACCTACCCCAGGACATTTTTTGAGGACACGTGTCATTACAGCCCTACAGTTACTGTGAATCTTAAGGGACCGTTAGCCCTGTGATTAAAGCTGCTGTTGTTGAAAACGGCCACATGGTGACAGCATTTCTCCATTCCAAATCTGGTTAGTAGGGCAGCAGAGCCTTCCTGAAAGTCGTGTTGCTAAGTTGTAAATTAGAATGGAATGTGCCAGGGAAAACCCCAATAAGTTTATGTGTCATTGATTGTTGTTCCTGGGTTTGATTTTTTAAATTGGGGTAATGATTAGAATAGTGTTTGTCCTAGGTGGGCACAATCAGGTTCAATTGAACATCATATATATCTATACATGTACAGATCCTCTTCCCATGTAAATTACTATTTATTTTAATAAATTTATTTTATTTATTTATTCATTTTTGGCTGAGTTGGATCTTCGTTGCTGCATGTGGGCTGTCTCTAGTTGCGGTGAGCGGGGGCTACTCTCCGTTGCGCTGCACGGGCTTCTCACTGCAGTGGCTTCTCTTGTTGTGGAGCACGTACTCTAGGCGTGTGGGCTTTAGTAGTTTTGGTGTGTGGGCTCAGTATTCGTGGCTCGTGGGCTCTAAAGCGCAGGCTCAGTAGTTGTGGTGCACGGGCTTAGTTGCTCTGCAGCATGTGGGATCTTCCCGGACCAGGGATCGACGCCGTGTCCCCTGCATTGCCAGGCGGATTCTTAACCACGGCGCCACCCGGGAAGCCCCCGTGTAAATTATTACAGAGTGTTCAGTAGACCTCCCTTGGTATATGGTTGGTCTTTTTGATATATGTATTTAATATGTATTTGTACACGTATGGTAACCCTAATCTTAATGTATCCATTCCTCCCACCTTTCCTTGTAGATAACCATACTTTGTTTTCTAAGTCTGTGAGTGTCTTTCTCTGTGGAAATATGTTCATTTGTGTCAGTTGTTAGGTAACACCTAGAAGTGATATCACAGGATATTTGTCGTCTGCTTTCCGACTTACCTCATGTTCTCTGATTATCTCTAGGCTCATCTATGTTGCTGCAAAGAGCAGTGTTTCATTCTTTTCTATGCCGAATATTCCATTGTGTACATGGTCCACTTCTTCTTTGTGCATTCATCTGTTGATGGACGTTTTGGTTGCTTCCAACTCTTGGCTATGCTAAATATTGATGCAGTGCAGGATTGCCAGCCTGTGTCTTTTTGATTCTGATCTTCTCAAGGGATAGGCTCAGCAGTGGGCCTACTAGATCATATGGTAGCTCAATTTTTACCTTTCAACGCACCTCCATTCTGTTCTCACTACTGGCTGTTACCAGTTGACATCCCACCAGCAACTAGAGGGTACACAGTTCTCTAAAACCCCTTCAGCATTATTGTTTGTAGATATTTTACCGATGGCATTTTGAGTGTTGGGTGGTGATACCTTTTGTAGTTTGGATTTGCATGCATCTAATAGTTCCCTATATTGAGCTTTCATCCACGTCCATTTTCTTTTTTTTTTAAGTAAAACAGAAAAACTTACCTCTTCAAACTGTTTCCTTGAAAAATTTGCCGTCTTCTGAATTCCTGTGGCCATTACCTACACCAGGACATTTTTTGAGGGCAGGTGTCATTTACAGCCCTGTAGTAATTGTGAATATTAAGTGACCATTAGCGCTGGGTTTAAAGCTGCCTTTGCAGGAAACGACCACAAGGCGGCAGCATTTCTATATTCCCAACTCTGGTTACTAGGGCAACAGGGCCTTCCTGGACGTCCTGGTTGTAGGTTGTAAATTAGAGTGCAATGTGCCAGGACAAACCCCCCAGAAGTTATGTCTACTAACTTGTTGTTGGTATTCGTAGCTTAATTTTCATTTTTATCAGAGCAAATTTGATTGCAATGTTTTGCTTGTTCCAGGTGTACAGAATCTGTTTCATTGATACATTTATCTTTTCATTTTTGGATCCTGTTCCATATAGGTTATTACAGAATGTTGTGTAGACCTCTCTTGATGTTCGGTATGTGTTTGGAGATTCTCTCTTTTAAAAGTATTAGCATATGTCTGTTAAACACAATATCCTCCGTTATACATTCCTCACACCTTTCCATCTGGTTAATCACAAGTTTGTTTCCTGAATACGTGAGTGTCCTTCTCTGTGGACATAAGTTGATTAATATCAATTTTTAGATAACACCTATACGTGATATCATAGGATATGTGTCTCTCGCTTTCTGACTTACTTCAAGTTGTGTGATTATCTCTAACCTCATCTATGGTGCGGCAAATGGCGTTGTTTCTTTCTTTTCTGTGTCTAATATTCCATTGTGTACATGGACCTCTTTTTCGTCCATTCATCTGATGATGGACATTTTTGTTGCTTCCATGTCTTGGCTATTGTAACTACTGCTGCAATACACGATTTTCCATCCCGTGTCTTTTTGATTCTGGCCTTCCCAGGTGACAGGCCCAATAGTGGGCCTTCCGGATCATATGGTAACTCCATGCTTACCTTGAAACGCACTGCTGTTCTATTCCGATTATTGGCTGTTACCAGTTTACATCCCACTTAGACCTAGAGGTTACGCTATCCTCCACAACTTCTTCAACATCTGTTGTGTGTAGACTTTTTGCTGATGGTCATTCTCACTGGTGTGAGGTGATACCTTTGGGTAGATTGGATTTGCATGCGTCTAGTAATTCCTGATGTTCAGCTTTTATCAATATCCTTTTTATTTTTTTTTAAGATTGAGTTAAACTTACAACTTCAAATTGCCTTCTTGAAAAATTTGCCGCGTTTGAATTCTTTTGGCCATTGCCTACCCCAGGACATTTTTTGAGGGCGTGAGTCATTTACACCCCTACAGTCCTTCTGAATGTTAGTGACCATTAGTAGTGGATTTAAAGCTGCTGGTTGAGGAAACGGCCTTAGGGTGGCGGCATTTCTACGTTACCAACTCTGCTTGCTAGGGAAACAGAACCTTCCTGCAAGTTGTGCTTTTAGGTTGCACATTAGAGTGGAATGTGGCAGGACAAACCCCCATAACTTTTAGCCTCCTTAATTCTTGTTTGTGTCTTTAATGTATAGTGTTTATCAGAGCCAATTTGACTTAAAACTGTCGTTTGTCCTAGGGATACAGAATCTTGTTCATTTACACATATACATATATCTGTTGATCTTCGTGTCCTTTTCCATGTAGGTTATTACAGAGTGATGAGTAGACCACTCTTGGTATTCCATAGGTCTTTGGTGATTCTATATTTTATATGTATTAGTATATGTTTGTTAATCCCAATATCCTAATTTATCCATTCCTCACACCTTTTCATTGGCTTAACCATAAGTTTGTTTTCTCAAGCTGAGATTCTCTTTCTCTCTGGCATTATGTTTATTTATATGAATTTTCAGATAATATAAGTGATCTCATAGGACATTTTTCTTTTCATTCTGACTTACTTCACGTTTTGTGATTATCTCTAGGCTCATCTGTGGTGCTGCAAATGGCATTGTTTTATTTTTTTCATGGCTAATATTCCATTCTGTCCATATACCACTTCTTCTTTGTCCATTCATCTGTTTTTGGACCTTGTTTTTGCTTCCATGTCTTGGCTGTTTAAATATTGCTGCAGTGCACATTTGCCTGCCTCTGTCTTTCCGATTCTGGTGGTCGTAGGTTATAGACCCAGAAGGTGCCCTGCCGGATCATATGGTAGCTCAATTTTTACCTTTTAAAGCACCTGCATTCTGTTTTCATTAGTGCTGTTACCGCTTTACATCCCACCAGCAGCTAGAAGGTATACAGTTCTCTAAAACCCCTTCAGCATTTATGGTTTGTAGACTTTTTGTGATTGTCACGTGACAGGCGTGAGGTGAAACCTTTTTGGAGGTTGGATTTTCATGCATCTAATAATTCCTTATACTGAGCTTTGGGTATGTCCTTTTTTTCTTTTTCTTTTTCTTAAAGAGGGAGTACAAGTTCCCTCTTCATATTGACTCCTTGAAAATTTTGTCATGTGTTGAATTCTCTTGGCTATTCCCTACCCCAGGGCATTTTTTGTGGGCACGTGTCATTTACAGCCCTGCATTCCTGTGAATATTAAGTGACCATAAGCACTGTGTTTAAAGCTGCTGTTGTGGGAAAGAGCCACAAGGCGGCAGCATTATTATGTCCTCAACTCTTGTTAGTAGAGCAACAGAGTCTTCCTGGACGTCGTGTTCCTCGGTTGTAAATTACAGTGGAATGTGCTCAGACAAACCCCCAGAAGTTTATATCTCCTTACTTATGTTTGTTTTTTAAATTTAATTTATATCTCTTATCGGAGTAAAATTTTTTTATTTTCTTAAATAATTAATTTATTTATTTTTGCCTGTGTTAGGTCTGCGTTTCTGTGCGAGGGCTTTCTATAGCTGTGGCAAGCGGGGCCCACTCTTCATCGTGGTGTGCGGGCCTCTCACTACCGCGGCCTCTCTTGTTGCAGAGCACAGGCTCCAGACGCGCAGTCTCAGTACTTTTGGCTCACGGGCCTAGTTGCTCTGTGGCATGTAGAATCTTCCCATACCAGGGCTCGAACCCGTGTCCCCTGCATTGGCAGGCAGATTCTCAACCACTGCCACACCAGGGAAGCCCCTATCGGAGCAAATTTGATTAGAGTGTTGTGATTGTCTGCCTGTACAGAATCGGGTCAATTATACATACATATATCTGTTCATCTTCGGATCCTGTTACCATGTATCTTATTACAGAGTGTTGAGTAGACCTCCCTTGATATTTGGTAGGTGTTTGGTCATTATATATTTTATATGTATTGGTGATTAGATAATTCATATAGTTTATATGTTATATGTTTATATACATTTAACATACCTTAGTATATGTATGTTACCCCCATAATCCCAATTTATCCGTCTTCCCACCTTTCATTTTGGTTAACCATTCGTTTGTTTTCTAAATCTGTGAGCGTCCTTTTCTGTGGAAATATGTTCATTGGTAGCAATCTTAGGATAACATCTATAAATGATGTCATAGGATATTTGTCATTCCCTTTTGACTTACTTAACGTAATATGATTATTTCTAGGCTCATCTGTAATCCTGAAAACGGCATTGATCATATTTTTCTGAGGCTAACGTTCCATTCGGTACTTATACCACTTCTTCTTTGTCCATTTCTCTGTTGATGGACATTTTCTTTGCTTGCATGTCTTGACTATTGTAAATATTGCTGCAGTGCGTGTTTTCCTGTCTGTGTCTTTCCGATTCTGGTCTTCTTAGGTTATAGGCCCTTAAGCGGATCGGCCTCATCGTATGGTAGCTCAGTTTTTATCTTTTAAACGCAGATCCATTCAGTTCTCATGATTAGCTCTTACCAGTTTACATCCAACCAACAGCATAGTGGGTATGGATTTCTCGACAAACCCGTCACCATTCATTGTTTGTATACTTTTTACCGATGTCATTTTGAATATTGGGTGGCGGACTCCTTTTGTAGTTTGGATTTGCATCCAACCGATAATCCCTGATATTGAGGTTTTATCCATGTTCTTCTATTTTTGTAAACAAAAGAGTGAGTACAACTTACCTCTTCAAATTGTTTTCTTGAAAACTTTTCCGCGTTGTGAACTTTTTTGACCATTACCTACCCCAGGACATTTTTTGAGGACACGTGTCATTACAGCCCTACAGTTACTGTGAATCTTAAGGGACCGTTAGCCCTGTGATTAAAGCTGCTGTTGTTGAAAACGGCCACATGGTGACAGCATTTCTCCATTCCAAATCTGGTTAGTAGGGCAGCAGAGCCTTCCTGAAAGTCGTGTTGCTAAGTTGTAAATTAGAATGGAATGTGCCAGGGAAAACCCCAATAAGTTTATGTGTCATTGATTGTTGTTCCTGGGTTTGATTTTTTAAATTGGGGTAATGATTAGAATAGTGTTTGTCCTAGGTGGGCACAATCAGGTTCAATTGAACATCATATATATCTATACATGTACAGATCCTCTTCCCATGTAAATTACTATTTATTTTAATAAATTTATTTTATTTATTTATTCATTTTTGGCTGAGTTGGATCTTCGTTGCTGCATGTGGGCTGTCTCTAGTTGCGGTGAGCGGGGGCTACTCTCCGTTGCGCTGCACGGGCTTCTCACTGCAGTGGCTTCTCTTGTTGTGGAGCACGTACTCTAGGCGTGTGGGCTTTAGTAGTTTTGGTGTGTGGGCTCAGTATTCGTGGCTCGTGGGCTCTAAAGCGCAGGCTCAGTAGTTGTGGTGCACGGGCTTAGTTGCTCTGCAGCATGTGGGATCTTCCCGGACCAGGGATCGATGCCGTGTCCCCTGCATTGCCAGGCGGATTCTTAACCACGGCGCCACCCGGGAAGCCCCCGTGTAAATTATTACAGAGTGTTCAGTAGACCTCCCTTGGTATATGGTTGGTCTTTTTGATATATGTATTTAATATGTATTTGTACACGTATGGTAACCCTAATCTTAATGTATCCATTCCTCCCACCTTTCCTTGTAGATAACCATACTTTGTTTTCTAAGTCTGTGAGTGTCTTTCTCTGTGGAAATATGTTCATTTGTGTCAGTTGTTAGGTAACACCTAGAAGTGATATCACAGGATATTTGTCGTCTGCTTTCCGACTTACCTCATGTTCTCTGATTATCTCTAGGCTCATCTATGTTGCTGCAAAGAGCAGTGTTTCATTCTTTTCTATGCTGAATATTCCATTGTGTACATGGTCCACTTCTTCTTTGTGCATTCATCTGTTGATGGACGTTTTGGTTGCTTCCAACTCTTGGCTATGCTAAATATTGATGCAGTGCAGGATTGCCAGCCTGTGTCTTTTTGATTCTGATCTTCTCAAGGGATAGGCTCAGCAGTGGGCCTACTAGATCATATGGTAGCTCAATTTTTACCTTTCAACGCACCTCCATTCTGTTCTCACTACTGGCTGTTACCAGTTGACATCCCACCAGCAACTAGAGGGTACACAGTTCTCTAAAACCCCTTCAGCATTATTGTTTGTAGATATTTTACCGATGGCATTTTGAGTGTTGGGTGGTGATACCTTTTGTAGTTTGGATTTGCATGCATCTAATAGTTCCCTATATTGAGCTTTCATCCACGTCCATTTTCTTTTTTTTTTAAGTAAAACAGAAAAACTTACCTCTTCAAACTGTTTCCTTGAAAAATTTGCCGTCTTCTGAATTCCTGTGGCCATTACCTACACCAGGACATTTTTTGAGGGCAGGTGTCATTTACAGCCCTGTAGTAATTGTGAATATTAAGTGACCATTAGCGCTGGGTTTAAAGCTGCCTTTGCAGGAAACGACCACAAGGCGGCAGCATTTCTATATTCCCAACTCTGGTTACTAGGGCAACAGGGCCTTCCTGGACGTCCTGGTTGTAGGTTGTAAATTAGAGTGCAATGTGCCAGGACAAACCCCCCAGAAGTTATGTCTACTAACTTGTTGTTGGTATTCGTAGCTTAATTTTCATTTTTATCAGAGCAAATTTGATTGCAATGTTTTGCTTGTTCCAGGTGTACAGAATCTGTTTCATTGATACATTTATCTTTTCATTTTTGGATCCTGTTCCATATAGGTTATTACAGAATGTTGTGTAGACCTCTCTTGATGTTCGGTATGTGTTTGGAGATTCTCTCTTTTAAAAGTATTAGCATATGTCTGTTAAACACAATATCCTCCGTTATACATTCCTCACACCTTTCCATCTGGTTAATCACAAGTTTGTTTCCTGAATACGTGAGTGTCCTTCTCTGTGGACATAAGTTGATTAATATCAATTTTTAGATAACACCTATACGTGATATCATAGGATATGTGTCTCTCGCTTTCTGACTTACTTCAAGTTGTGTGATTATCTCTAACCTCATCTATGGTGCGGCAAATGGCGTTGTTTCTTTCTTTTCTGTGTCTAATATTCCATTGTGTACATGGACCTCTTTTTCGTCCATTCATCTGATGATGGACATTTTTGTTGCTTCCATGTCTTGGCTATTGTAACTACTGCTGCAATACACGATTTTCCATCCCGTGTCTTTTTGATTCTGGCCTTCCCAGGTGACAGGCCCAATAGTGGGCCTTCCGGATCATATGGTAACTCCATGCTTACCTTGAAACGCACTGCTGTTCTATTCCGATTATTGGCTGTTACCAGTTTACATCCCACTTAGACCTAGAGGTTACGCTATCCTCCACAACTTCTTCAACATCTGTTGTGTGTAGACTTTTTGCTGATGGTCATTCTCACTGGTGTGAGGTGATACCTTTGGGTAGATTGGATTTGCATGCGTCTAGTAATTCCTGATGTTCAGCTTTTATCAATATCCTTTTTATTTTTTTTTAAGATTGAGTTAAACTTACAACTTCAAATTGCCTTCTTGAAAAATTTGCCGCGTTTGAATTCTTTTGGCCATTGCCTACCCCAGGACATTTTTTGAGGGCGAGAGTCATTTACACCCCTGCAGTCCTTCTGAATGTTAGTGACCATTAGTAGTGGATTTAAAGCTGCTGGTTGAGGAAACGGCCTTAGGGTGGCGGCATTTCTACGTTACCAACTCTGCTTGCTAGGGAAACAGAACCTTCCTGCAAGTTGTGCTTTTAGGTTGCACATTAGAGTGGAATGTGGCAGGACAAACCCCCATAACTTTTAGCCTCCTTAATTCTTGTTTGTGTCTTTAATGTATAGTGTTTATCAGAGCCAATTTGACTTAAAACTGTCGTTTGTCCTAGGGGTACAGAATCTTGTTCATTTACACATATACATATATCTGTTGATCTTCGTGTCCTTTTCCATGTAGGTTATTACAGAGTGATGAGTAGACCACTCTTGGTATTCCATAGGTCTTTGGTGATTCTATATTTTATATGTATTAGTATATGTTTGTTAATCCCAATATCCTAATTTATCCATTCCTCACACCTTTTCATTGGCTTAACCATAAGTTTGTTTTCTCAAGCTGAGATTCTCTTTCTCTCTGGCATTATGTTTATTTATATGAATTTTCAGATAACATAAGTGATCTCATAGGACATTTTTCTTTTCATTCTGACTTACTTCACGTTTTGTGATTATCTCTAGGCTCATCTGTGGTGCTGCAAATGGCATTGTTTTATTTTTTTCATGGCTAATATTCCATTCTGTCCATATACCACTTCTTCTTTGTCCATTCATCTGTTTTTGGACCTTGTTTTTGCTTCCATGTCTTGGCTGTTTAAATATTGCTGCAGTGCACATTTGCCTGCCTCTGTCTTTCCGATTCTGGTGGTCGTAGGTTATAGACCCAGAAGGTGCCCTGCCGGATCATATGGTAGCTCAATTTTTACCTTTTAAAGCACCTGCATTCTGTTTTCATTAGTGCTGTTACCGCTTTACATCCCACCAGCAGCTAGAAGGTATACAGTTCTCTAAAACCCCTTCAGCATTTATGGTTTGTAGACTTTTTGTGATTGTCACGTGACAGGCGTGAGGTGAAACCTTTTTGGAGGTTGGATTTTCATGCATCTAATAATTCCTTATACTGAGCTTTGGGTATGTCCTTTTTTTCTTTTTCTTTTTCTTAAAGAGGGAGTACAAGTTCCCTCTTCATATTGACTCCTTGAAAATTTTGTCATGTGTTGAATTCTCTTGGCTATTCCCTACCCCAGGGCATTTTTTGTGGGCACGTGTCATTTACAGCCCTGCATTCCTGTGAATATTAAGTGACCATAAGCACTGTGTTTAAAGCTGCTGTTGTGGGAAAGAGCCACAAGGCGGCAGCATTATTATGTCCTCAACTCTTGTTAGTAGAGCAACAGAGTCTTCCTGGACGTCGTGTTCCTCGGTTGTAAATTACAGTGGAATGTGCTCAGACAAACCCCCAGAAGTTTATATCTCCTTACTTATGTTTGTTTTTTAAATTTAATTTATATCTCTTATCGGAGTAAATTTTTTTTATTTTCTTAAATAATTAATTTATTTATTTTTGCCTGTGTTAGGTCTGCGTTTCTGTGCGAGGGCTTTCTATAGCTGTGGCAAGCGGGGCCCACTCTTCATCGTGGTGTGCGGGCCTCTCACTACCGCGGCCTCTCTT
The DNA here is from genome assembly GCF_028023285.1 of Balaenoptera ricei. Classification (NCBI taxonomy): domain Eukaryota; kingdom Metazoa; phylum Chordata; class Mammalia; order Artiodactyla; family Balaenopteridae; genus Balaenoptera; species Balaenoptera ricei. Next base: position 92,805,154 of record NC_082640.1, read on the forward strand.
GTTGCAGAGCACAGGCTCCAGACGCGCAGGCTCAGTACTTTTGGCTCACGGGCCTAGTTGCTCTGTGGCATGTGGAATCTTCCCATACCAGGGCTCGAACCCGTGTCCCCTGCATTGGCAGGCAGATTCTCAACCACTGCCACACCAGGGAAGCCCCTATCGGAGCAAATTTGATTAGAGTGTTGTGATTGTCTGCCTGTACAGAATCGGGTCAATTATACATACATATATCTGTTCATCTTCGGATCCTGTTACCATGTGTCTTATTACAGAGTGTTGAGTAGACCTCCCTTGATATTTGGTAGGTGTTTGGTCATTATATATTTTATATGTATTGGTGACTAGATAATTCATATAGTTTATATGTTATATGTTTATATACATTTAACATACCTTAGTATATGTATGTTACCCCCATAATCCCAATTTATCCGTCTTCCCACCTTTCATTTTGGTTAACCATTCGTTTGTTTTCTAAATCTGTGAGCGTCCTTTTCTGTGGAAATATGTTCATTGGTAGCAATCTTAGGATAACATCTATAAATGATGTCATAGGTTATTTGTCATTCCCTTTTGACTTACTTAACGTAATATGATTATTTCTAGGCTCATCTGTAATCCTGAAAACGGCATTGATCATATTTTTCTGAGGATAACATTCCATTCGGTACTTATACCACTTCTTCTTTGTCCATTTCTCTGTTGATGGACATTTTCTTTGCTTGCATGTCTTGGCTATTGTAAATATTGCTGCAGTGCATGTATTCCTGTCTGTGTCTTTCCGATTCTGGTCTTCTTAGGTTATAGGCCCTTAAGCGGATCGGCCTCATCGTATGGTAGCTCAGTTTTTATCTTTTAAACGCAGATCCATTCAGTTCTCATGATTAGCTCTTACCAGTTTACATCCAACCAACAGCATAGTGGGTATGGATTTCTCGACAAACCCGTCACCATTCATTGTTTGTATACTTTTTACCGATGTCATTTTGAATATTGGGTGGCGGACTCCTTTTGTAGTTTGGATTTGCATCCAACCGATAATCCCTGATATTGAGGTTTTATCCATGTTCTTCTATTTTTGTAAACAAAAGAGTGAGTACAACTTACCTCTTCAAATTGTTTTCCTGAAAACTTTTCCGCGTTGTGAACTTTTTTGACCATTACCTACCCCAGGACATTTTTTGAGGACACGTGTCATTACAGCCCTACAGTTACTGTGAATCTTAAGGGACCGTTAGCCCTGTGATTAAAGCTGCTGTTGTTGAAAACGGCCACATGGTGACAGCATTTCTCCATTCCAAATCTGGTTAGTAGGGCAGCAGAGCCTTCCTGAAAGTCGTGTTGCTAGGTTATAAATTAGAATGGAATGTGCCAGGGAAAACCCCAATAAGTTTATGTCTCATTGATTGTTGTTCCTGGCTTTGATTTTTTAAATTGGGGTAATGATTAGAATAGTGTTTGTCCTAGGTGGGCACAATCAGGTTCAATTGAACATCATATATATCTATACATGTACAGATCCTCTTCCCATGTAAATTACTATTTATTTTAATAAATTTATTTTATTTATTTATTCATTTTTGGCTGAGTTGGATCTTCGTTGCTGCATGTGGGCTGTCTCTAGTTGCGGTGAGCAGGGGCTACTCTCCGTTGCGCTGCACGGGCTTCTCACTGCAGTGGCTTCTCTTGTTGTGGAGCACGTACTCTAGGCGTGTGGGCTTTAGTAGTTTTGGTGTGTGGGCTCAGTATTCGTGGCTCGTGGGCTCTAAAGCGCAGGCTCAGTAGTTGTGGTGCACGGGCTTAGTTGCTCTGCAGCATGTGGGATCTTCCCGGACCAGGGATCGACGCCGTGTCCCCTGCATTGCCAGGCAGATTCTAAACCACGGCGCCACCCGGGAAGCCCCCGTGTAAATTTTTACAGAGCGTTCAGTAGACCTCCCTTGGTATATGGTCGGTCTTTTTGATATATGTATTTAATATGTATTTGTACACGGATGGTAACCCTAATCTTAATGTATCCATTCCTCCCACCTTTCCTTGTAGATAACCATAGTTTGTTTTCTAAGTCTGTGAGTGTCTTTCTCTGTGGAAATATGTTCATTTGTGTCAGTTGTTAGGTAACACCTAGAAGTGATATCACAGGATATTTGTCGTCTGCTTTCCGACTTACCTCATGGTCTCTGATTATCTCTAGGCTCATCTATGTTGCTGCAAAGAGCAGTGTTTCATTCTTTTCTATGCCGAATATTCCATTGTGTACATGGTCCACTTCTTCTTTGTGCATTCATCTGTTGATGGAAGTTTTGGTTGCCTCCAACTCTTGGCTATGCTAAATATTGATGCAGTGCAGGATTGCCAGCCTGTGTCTTTTTGATTCTGGTCTTCTCAAGGGATAGGCCCAGCAGTGGGCCTACTAGATCATATGGTAGCTCAATTTTTACCTTTCAACGCACCTCCATTCTGTTCTCACTACTGGCTGTTACCAGTTGACATCCCACCAGCAACTAGAGGGTACACAGTTCTCTAAAACCCCTTCAGCATTTATTGTTTGTAGATATTTTACCGATGGCATTTTGAGTGTTGGGTGGTGATACCTTTTGTAGTTTGGATTTGCATGCATCTAATAGTTCCCTATATTGAGCTTTCATCCACGTCCATTTTCTTTTTTTTTTTAAGTAAAACAGAAAAACTTACCTCTTCAAACTGTTTCCTTGAAAAATTTGCCGTCTTCTGAATTCCTGTGGCCATTACCTACACCAGGACATTTTTTGAGGGCAGGTGTCATTTACAGCCCTGTAGTAATTGTGAATATTAAGTGACCATTAGCGCTGGGTTTAAAGCTGCCTTTGCAGGAAACGACCACAAGGCGGCAGCATTTCTATATTCCCAACTCTGGTTACTAGGGCAACAGGGCCTTCCTGGACGTCCTGGTTGTAGGTTGTAAATTAGAGTGCAATGTGCCAGGACAAACCCCCCAGAAGTTATGTCTACTAACTTGTTGTTGGTATTCGTAGCTTAATTTTCATTTTTATCAGAGCAAATTTGATTGCAATGTTTTGCTTGTTCCAGGTGTACAGAATCTGTTTCATTGATACATTTATCTTTTCATTTTTGGATCCTGTTCCATATAGGTTATTACAGAATGTTGTGTAGACCTCTCTTGATGTTCGGTATGTGTTTGGAGATTCTCTCTTTTAAAAGTATTAGCATATGTCTGTTAAACACAATATCCTCCGTTATACATTCCTCACACCTTTCCATCTGGTTAATCACAAGTTTGTTTCCTGAATACGTGAGTGTCCTTCTCTGTGGACATAAGTTGATTAATATCAATTTTTAGATAACACCTATACGTGATATCATAGGATATGTGTCTCTCGCTTTCTGACTTACTTCAGGTTGTGTGATTATCTCTAGCCTCATCTATGGTGCGGCAAATGGCGTTGTTTCTTTCTTTTCTGTGTCTAATATTCCATTGTGTACATGGACCTCTTTTCCGTCCATTCATCTGATGATGGACATTTTTGTTGCTTCCATGTCTTGGCTATTGTAACTACTGCTGCAATACACGATTTTCCATCCCGTGTCTTTTTGATTCTGGCCTTCACAGGTGACAGGCCCAATAGTGGGCCTTCCGGATCATATGGTAACTCCATGCTTACCTTGAAACGCACTGCTGTTCTATTCCGATTATTGCCTGTTACCAGTTTACATCCCACTTAGACCTAGAGGTTACGCTATCCTCCACAACTTCTTCAACATCTGTTGTTTGTAGACTTTTTGCTGATGGTCATGCTCACTGGTGTGAGGTGATACCTTTGGGTAGATTGGATTTGCATGCGTCTAGTAATTCCTGATGTTCAGCTTTTATCAATATCCTTTTTATTTTTTTTTAAGATTGAGTTAAATTTACAACTGCAAATTGCCTTCTTGAAAAATTTGCCGCGTTTGAATTCTTTTGGCCATTGCCTACCCCAGGACATTTTTTGAGGGCGTGAGTCATTTACACCCCTGCAGTCCTTCTGAATGTTAGTGACCATTAGCAGTGGATTTAAAGCTGCTGGTTGAGGAAACGGCCTTAGGGTGGCGGCATTTCTACGTTACCAACTCTGCTTGCTAGGGAAACAGAAGCTTCCTGCAAGTTGTGCTTTTAGGTTGCACATTAGAGTGGAATGTGGCAGGACAAACCCCCATAACTTTTAGCCTCCTTAATTCTTGTTTGTGTCTTTAATTTATAGTGTTTATCAGAGCCAATTTGACTTAAAACTGTCGTTTGTTCTAGGGGTACAGAATCTTGTTCATGTACACATATACATATATCTGTTGATCTTCGTGTCCTTTTCCATGTAGGTTATTACAGAGTGATGAGTAGACCACTCTTGGTATTCCATAGGTCTTTGGTGATTCTATATTTTATATGTATTAGTATATGTTTGTTAATCCCAATATCCTAATTTATCCATTCCTCACACCTTTTCATTGGCTTAACCATAAGTTTGTTTTCTCAAGCTGAGATTCTCTTTCTCTCTGGCATTATGTTTATTTATATGAATTTTCAGATAACATAAGTGATCTCATAGGACATTTTTCTTTTCATTCTGACTTACTTCACGTTTTGTGATTATCTCTAGGCTCATCTGTGGTGCTGCAAATGGCATTGTTTTATTTTTTTCATGGCTAATATTCCATTCTGTCCATATACCACTTCTTCTTGTCCATTCATCTGTTTTTGGACCTTGTTTTTGCTTCCATGTCTTGGCTGTTTAAATATTGCTGCAGTGCACATTTGCCTGCCTCTGTCTTTCCGATTCTGGTGGTCGTAGGTTATAGACCCAGAAGGTGCCCTGCCGGATCATATGGTAGCTCAATTTTTACCTTTTAAAGCACCTGCATTCTGTTTTCATTAGTGCTGTTGCCGCTTTACATCCCACCAGCAGCTAGAAGGTATACAGTTCTCTAAAACCCCTTCAGCATTTATGGTTTGTAGACTTTTTGTGATTGTCACGTGACAGGCGTGAGGTGAAACCTTTTTGGAGGTTGGATTTTCATGCATCTAATAATTCCTTATACTGAGCTTTGGGTATGTCCTTTTTTTCTTTTTCTTTTTCTTAAAGAGGGAGTACAAGTTCCCTCTTCATATTGACTCCTTGAAAATTTTGTCATGTGTTGAATTCTCTTGGCTATTCCCTACCCCAGGGCATTTTTTGTGGGCACGTGTCATGTACAGCCCTGCATTCCTGTGAATATTAAGTGACCATAAGCACTGTGTTTAAAGCTGCTGTTGTGGGAAAGAGCCACAAGGCGGCAGCATTATTATGTCCTCAACTCTTGTTAGTAGAGCAACAGAGTCTTCCTGGACGTCGTGTTCCTCGTTTGTAAATTACAGTGGAATGTGCTCAGACAAACCCCCAGAAGTTTATATCTCCTTACTTATGTTTGTTTGTTAAATTTAATTTATATCTCTTATCGGAGTAAAATTTTTTTATTTTCTTAAATAATTAATTTATTTATTTTTGCCTGTGTTAGGTCTGCGTTTCTGTGCGAGGGCTTTCTATAGCTGTGGCAAGCGGGGCCCACTCTTCATCGTGGTGTGCGGGCCTCTCACTACCGCGGCCTCTCTTGTTGCAGAGCACAGGCTCCAGACGCGCAGGCTCAGTACTTTTGGCTCACGGGCCTAGTTGCTCTGTGGCATGTGGAATCTTCCCATACCAGGGCTCGAACCCGTGTCCCCTGCATTGGCAGGCAGATTCTCAACCACTGCCACACCAGGGAAGCCCCTATCGGAGCAAATTTGATTAGAGTGTTGTGATTGTCTGCCTGTACAGAATCGGGTCAATTATACATACATATATCTGTTCATCTTCGGATCCTGTTACCATGTGTCTTATTACAGAGTGTTGAGTAGACCTCCCTTGATATTTGGTAGGTGTTTGGTCATTATATATTTTATATGTATTGGTGACTAGATAATTCATATAGTTTATATGTTATATGTTTATATACATTTAACATACCTTAGTATATGTATGTTACCCCCATAATCCCAATTTATCCGTCTTCCCACCTTTCATTTTGGTTAACCATTCGTTTGTTTTCTAAATCTGTGAGCGTCCTTTTCTGTGGAAATATGTTCATTGGTAGCAATCTTAGGATAACATCTATAAATGATGTCATAGGTTATTTGTCATTCCCTTTTGACTTACTTAACGTAATATGATTATTTCTAGGCTCATCTGTAATCCTGAAAACGGCATTGATCATATTTTTCTGAGGATAACATTCCATTCGGTACTTATACCACTTCTTCTTTGTCCATTTCTCTGTTGATGGACATTTTCTTTGCTTGCATGTCTTGGCTATTGTAAATATTGCTGCAGTGCATGTATTCCTGTCTGTGTCTTTCCGATTCTGGTCTTCTTAGGTTATAGGCCCTTAAGCGGATCGGCCTCATCGTATGGTAGCTCAGTTTTTATCTTTTAAACGCAGATCCATTCAGTTCTCATGATTAGCTCTTACCAGTTTACATCCAACCAACAGCATAGTGGGTATGGATTTCTCGACAAACCCGTCACCATTCATTGTTTGTATACTTTTTACCGATGTCATTTTGAATATTGGGTGGCGGACTCCTTTTGTAGTTTGGATTTGCATCCAACCGATAATCCCTGATATTGAGGTTTTATCCATGTTCTTCTATTTTTGTAAACAAAAGAGTGAGTACAACTTACCTCTTCAAATTGTTTTCCTGAAAACTTTTCCGCGTTGTGAACTTTTTTGACCAATACCTACCCCAGGACATTTTTTGAGGACACGTGTCATTACAGCCCTACAGTTACTGTGAATCTTAAGGGACCGTTAGCCCTGTGATTAAAGCTGCTGTTGTTGAAAACGGCCACATGGTGACAGCATTTCTCCATTCCAAATCTGGTTAGTAGGGCAGCAGAGCCTTCCTGAAAGTCGTGTTGCTAGGTGATAAATTAGAATGGAATGTGCCAGGGAAAACCCCAATAAGTTTATGTCTCATTGATTGTTGTTCCTGGCTTTGATTTTTTAAATTGGGGTAATGATTAGAATAGTGTTTGTCCTAGGTGGGCACAATCAGGTTCAATTGAACATCATATATATCTATACATGTACAGATCCTCTTCCCATGTAAATTACTATTTATTTTAATAAATTTATTTTATTTATTTATTCATTTTTGGCTGAGTTGGATCTTCGTTGCTGCATGTGGGCTGTCTCTAGTTGCGGTGAGCAGGGGCTACTCTCCGTTGCGCTGCACGGGCTTCTCACTGCAGTGGCTTCTCTTGTTGTGGAGCACGTACTCTAGGCGTGTGGGCTTTAGTAGTTTTGGTGTGTGGGCTCAGTATTCGTGGCTCGTGGGCTCTAAAGCGCAGGCTCAGTAGTTGTGGTGCACGGGCTTAGTTGCTCTGCAGCATGTGGGATCTTCCCGGACCAGGGATCGACGCCGTGTCCCCTGCATTGCCAGGCAGATTCTAAACCACGGCGCCACCCGGGAAGCCCCCGTGTAAATTTTTACAGAGCGTTCAGTAGACCTCCCTTGGTATATGGTCGGTCTTTTTGATATATGTATTTAATATGTATTTGTACACGGATGGTAACCCTAATCTTAATGTATCCATTCCTCCCACCTTTCCTTGTAGATAACCATAGTTTGTTTTCTAAGTCTGTGAGTGTCTTTCTCTGTGGAAATATGTTCATTTGTGTCAGTTGTTAGGTAACACCTAGAAGTGATATCACAGGATATTTGTCGTCTGCTTTCCGACTTACCTCATGGTCTCTGATTATCTCTAGGCTCATCTATGTTGCTGCAAAGAGCAGTGTTTCATTGTTTTCTATGCCGAATATTCCATTGTGTACATGGTCCACTTCTTCTTTGTGCATTCATCTGTTGATGGACGTTTTGGTTGCCTCCAACTCTTGGCTATGCTAAATATTGATGCAGTGCAGGATTGCCAGCCTGTGTCTTTTTGATTCTGGTCTTCTCAAGGGATAGGCCCAGCAGTGGGCCTACTAGATCATATGGTAGCTCAATTTTTACCTTTCAACGCACCTCCATTCTGTTCTCACTACTGGCTGTTACCAGTTGACATCCCACCAGCAACTAGAGGGTACACAGTTCTCTAAAACCCATTCAGCATTTATTGTTTGTAGATATTTTACCGATGGCATTTTGAGTGTTGGGTGGTGATACCTTTTGTAGTTTGGATTTGCATGCATCTAATAGTTCCCTATATTGAGCTTTCATCCACGTCCATTTTCTTTTTTTTTTTAAGTAAAACAGAAAAACTTACCTCTTCAAACTGTTTCCTTGAAAAATTTGCTGTCTTCTGAATTCCTGTGGCCATTACCTACACCAGGACATTTTTTGAGGGCAGGTGTCATTTACAGCCCTGTAGTAATTGTGAATATTAAGTGACCATTAGCGCTGGGTTTAAAGCTGCCTTTGCAGGAAACGACCACAAGGCGGCAGCATTTCTATATTCCCAACTCTGGTTACTAGGGCAACAGGGCCTTCCTGGACGTCCTGGTTGTAGGTTGTAAATTAGAGTGCAATGTGCCAGGACAAACCCCCCAGAAGTTATGTCTACTAACTTGTTGTTGGTATTCGTAGCTTAATTTTCATTTTTATCAGAGCAAATTTGATTGCAATGTTTTGCTTGTTCCAGGTGTACAGAATCTGTTTCATTGATACATTTATCTTTTCATTTTTGGATCCTGTTCCATATAGGTTATTACAGAATGTTGTGTAGACCTCTCTTGATGTTCGGTATGTGTTTGGAGATTCTCTCTTTTAAAAGTATTAGCATATGTCTGTTAAACACAATATCCTCCGTTATACATTCCTCACACCTTTCCATCTGGTTAATCACAAGTTTGTTTCCTGAATACGTGAGTGTCCTTCTCTGTGGACATAAGTTGATTAATATCAATTTTTAGATAACACCTATACGTGATATCATAGGATATGTGTCTCTCGCTTTCTGACTTACTTCAAGTTGTGTGATTATCTCTAGCCTCATCTATGGTGCGGCAAATGGCGTTGTTTCTTTCTTTTCTGTGTCTAATATTCCATTGTGTACATGGACCTCTTTTCCGTCCATTCATCTGATGATGGACATTTTTGTTGCTTCCATGTCTTGGCTATTGTAACTACTGCTGCAATACACGATTTTCCATCCCGTGTCTTTTTGATTCTGGCCTTCACAGGTGACAGGCCCAATAGTGGGCCTTCCGGATCATATGGTAACTCCATGCTTACCTTGAAACGCACTGCTGTTCTATTCCGATTATTGCCTGTTACCAGTTTACATCCCACTTAGACCTAGAGGTTACGCTATCCTCCACAACTTCTTCAACATCTGTTGTTTGTAGACTTTTTGCTGATGGTCATGCTCACTGGTGTGAGGTGATACCTTTGGGTAGATTGGATTTGCATGCGTCTAGTAATTCCTGATGTTCAGCTTTTATCAATATCCTTTTTATTTTTTTTTAAGATTGAGTTAAATTTACAACTGCAAATTGCCTTCTTGAAAAATTTGCCGCGTTTGAATTCTTTTGGCCATTGCCTACCCCAGGACATTTTTTGAGGGCGTGAGTCATTTACACCCCTGCAGTCCTTCTGAATGTTAGTGACCATTAGCAGTGGATTTAAAGCTGCTGGTTGAGGAAACGGCCTTAGGGTGGCGGCATTTCTACGTTACCAACTCTGCTTGCTAGGGAAACAGAAGCTTCCTGCAAGTTGTGCTTTTAGGTTGCACATTAGAGTGGAATGTGGCAGGACAAACCCCCATAACTTTTAGCCTCCTTAATTCTTGTTTGTGTCTTTAATTTATAGTGTTTATCAGAGCCAATTTGACTTAAAACTGTCGTTTGTTCTAGGGGTACAGAATCTTGTTCATGTACACATATACATATATCTGTTGATCTTCGTGTCCTTTTCCATGTAGGTTATTACAGAGTGATGAGTAGACCACTCTTGGTATTCCATAGGTCTTTGGTGATTCTATATTTTATATGTATTAGTATATGTTTGTTAATCCCAATATCCTAATTTATCCATTCCTCACACCTTTTCATTGGCTTAACCATAAGTTTGTTTTCTCAAGCTGAGATTCTCTTTCTCTCTGGCATTATGTTTATTTATATGAATTTTCAGATAACATAAGTGATCTCATAGGACATTTTTCTTTTCATTCTGACTTACTTCACGTTTTGTGATTATCTCTAGGCTCATCTGTGGTGCTGCAAATGGCATTGTTTTATTTTTTTCATGGCTAATATTCCATTCTGTCCATATACCACTTCTTCTTGTCCATTCATCTGTTTTTGGACCTTGTTTTTGCTTCCATGTCTTGGCTGTTTAAATATTGCTGCAGTGCACATTTGCCTGCCTCTGTCTTTCCGATTCTGGTGGTCGTAGGTTATAGACCCAGAAGGTGCCCTGCCGGATCATATGGTAGCTCAATTTTTACCTTTTAAAGCACCTGCATTCTGTTTTCATTAGTGCTGTTGCCGCTTTACATCCCACCAGCAGCTAGAAGGTATACAGTTCTCTAAAACCCCTTCAGCATTTATGGTTTGTAGACTTTTTGTGATTGTCACGTGACAGGCGTGAGGTGAAACCTTTTTGGAGGTTGGATTTTCATGCATCTAATAATTCCTTATACTGAGCTTTGGGTATGTCCTTTTTTTCTTTTTCTTTTTCTTAAAGAGGGAGTACAAGTTCCCTCTTCATATTGACTCCTTGAAAATTTTGTCATGTGTTGAATTCTCTTGGCTATTCCCTACCCCAGGGCATTTTTTGTGGGCACGTGTCATGTACAGCCCTGCATTCCTGTGAATATTAAGTGACCATAAGCACTGTGTTTAAAGCTGCTGTTGTGGGAAAGAGCCACAAGGCGGCAGCATTATTATGTCCTCAACTCTTGTTAGTAGAGCAACAGAGTCTTCCTGGACGTCGTGTTCCTCGTTTGTAAATTACAGTGGAATGTGCTCAGACAAACCCCCAGAAGTTTATATCTCCTTACTTATGTTTGTTTGTTAAATTTAATTTATATCTCTTATCGGAGTAAAATTTTTTTATTTTCTTAAATAATTAATTTATTTATTTTTGCCTGTGTTAGGTCTGCGTTTCTGTGCGAGGGCTTTCTATAGCTGTGGCAAGCGGGGCCCACTCTTCATCGTGGTGTGCGGGCCTCTCACTACCGCGGCCTCTCTTGTTGCAGAGCACAGGCTCCAGACGCGCAGGCTCAGTACTTTTGGCTCACGGGCCTAGTTGCTCTGTGGCATGTGGAATCTTCCCATACCAGGGCTCGAACCCGTGTCCCCTGCATTGGCAGGCAGATTCTCAACCACTGCCACACCAGGGAAGCCCCTATCGGAGCAAATTTGATTAGAGTGTTGTGATTGTCTGCCTGTACAGAATCGGGTCAATTATACATACATATATCTGTTCATCTTCGGATCCTGTTACCATGTGTCTTATTACAGAGTGTTGAGTAGACCTCCCTTGATATTTGGTAGGTGTTTGGTCATTATATATTTTATATGTATTGGTGACTAGATAATTCATATAGTTTATATGTTATATGTTTATATACATTTAACATACCTTAGTATATGTATGTTACCCCCATAATCCCAATTTATCCGTCTTCCCACCTTTCATTTTGGTTAACCATTCGTTTGTTTTCTAAATCTGTGAGCGTCCTTTTCTGTGGAAATATGTTCATTGGTAGCAATCTTAGGATAACATCTATAAATGATGTCATAGGATATTTGTCATTCCCTTTTGACTTACTTAACGTAATATGATTATTTCTAGGCTCATCTGTAATCCTGAAAACGGCATTGATCATATTTTTCTGAGGCTAACATTCCATTCGGTACTTATACCATTTCTTCTTTGTCCATTTCTCTGTTGATGGACATTTTCTTTGCTTGCATGTCTTGGCTATTGTAAATATTGCTGCAGTGCATGTATTCCTGTCTGTGTCTTTCCGATTCTGGTCTTCTTAGGTTATAGGCCCTTAAGCGGATCGGCCTCATCGTATGGTAGCTCAGTTTTTAGCTTTTAAACGCAGATCCATTCAGTTCTCATGATTAGCTCTTACCAGTTTACATCCAACCAACAGCATAGTGGGTATGGATTTCTCGACAAACCCGTCACCATTCATTGTTTGTATACTTTTTACCGATGTCATTTTGAATATTGGGTGGCGGACTCCTTTTGTAGTTTGGATTTGCATCCAACCGATAATCCCTGATATTGAGGTTTTATCCATGTTCTTCTATTTTTGTAAACAAAAGAGTGAGTACAACTTACCTCTTCAAATTGTTTTCCTGAAAACTTTTCCGCGTTGTGAACTTTTTTGACCATTACCTACCCCAGGACATTTTTTGAGGACACGTGTCATTACAGCCCTACAGTTACTGTGAATCTTAAGGGACCGTTAGCCCTGTGATTAAAGCTGCTGTTGTTGAAAACGGCCACATGGTGACAGCATTTCTCCATTCCAAATCTGGTTAGTAGGGCAGCAGAGCCTTCCTGAAAGTCGTGTTGCTAAGTTGTAAATGAGAATGGAATGTGCCAGGGAAAACCCCAATAAGTTTATGTCTCATTGATTGTTGTTCCTGGCTTTGATTTTTTAAATTGGGGTAATGATTAGAATAGTGTTTGTCCTAGGTGGGCACAATCAGGTTCAATTGAACATCATATATATCTATACATGTACAGATCCTCTTCCCATGTAAATTACTATTTATTTTAATAAATTTATTTTATTTATTTATTCATTTTTGGCTGAGTTGGATCTTCGTTGCTGCATGTGGGCTGTCTCTAGTTGCGGTGAGCGGGGGCTACTCTCCGTTGCGCTGCACGGGCTTCTCACTGCAGTGGCTTCTCTTGTTGTGGAGCACGTACTCTAGGCGTGTGGGCTTTAGTAGTTTTGGTGTGTGGGCTCAGTATTCGTGGCTCGTGGGCTCTAAAGCGCAGGCTCAGTAGTTGTGGTGCACGGGCTTAGTTGCTCTGCAGCATGTGGGATCTTCCCGGACCAGGGATCGACGCCGTGTCCCCTGCATTGCCAGGCGGATTCTTAACCACGGCGCCACCCGGGAAGCCCCCGTGTAAATTTTTACAGAGCATTCAGTAGACCTCCCTTGGTATATGGTCGGTCTTTTTGATATATGTATTTAATATGTATTTGTACACGGATGGTAACCCTAATCTTAATGTATCCATTCCTCCCACCTTTCCTTGTAGATAACCATAGTTTGTTTTCTAAGTCTGTGAGTGTCTTTCTCTGTGGAAATATGTTCATTTGTGTCAGTTGTTAGGTAACACCTAGAAGTGATATCACAGGATATTTGTCGTCTGCTTTCCGACTTACCTCATGGTCTCTGATTATCTCTAGGCTCATCTATGTTGCTGCAAAGAGCAGTGTTTCATTCTTTTCTATGCCGAATATTCCATTGTGTACATGGTCCACTTCTTCTTTGTGCATTCATCTGTTGATGGAAGTTTTGGTTGCCTCCAACTCTTGGCTATGCTAAATATTGATGCAGTGCAGGATTGCCAGCCTGTGTCTTTTTGATTCTGGTCTTCTCAAGGGATAGGCCCAGCAGTGGGCCTACTAGATCATATGGTAGCTCAATTTTTACCTTTCAACGCACCTCCATTCTGTTCTCACTACTGGCTGTTACCAGTTGACATCCCACCAGCAACTAGAGGGTACACAGTTCTCTAAAACCCCTTCAGCATTTATTGTTTGTAGATATTTTACCGATGGCATTTTGAGTGTTGGGTGGCGATACCTTTTGTAGTTTGGATTTGCATGCATCTAATAGTTCCCTATATTGAGCTTTCATCCACGTCCATTTTCTTTTTTTTTTTAAGTAAAACAGAAAAACTTACCTCTTCAAACTGTTTCCTTGAAAAATTTGCCGTCTTCTGAATTCCTGTGGCCATTACCTACACCAGGACATTTTTTGAGGGCAGGTGTCATTTACAGCCCTGTAGTAATTGTGAATATTAAGTGACCATTAGCGCTGGGTTTAAAGCTGCCTTTGCAGGAAACGACCACAAGGCGGCAGCATTTCTATATTCCCAACTCTGGTTACTAGGGCAACAGGGCCTTCCTGGACGTCCTGGTTGTAGGTTGTAAATTAGAGTGCAATGTGCCAGGACAAACCCCCCAGAAGTTATGTCTACTAACTTGTTGTTGGTATTCGTAGCTTAATTTTCATTTTTATCAGAGCAAATTTGATTGCAATGTTTTGCTTGTTCCAGGTGTACAGAATCTGTTTCATTGATACATTTATCTTTTCATTTTTGGATCCTGTTCCATATAGGTTATTACAGAATGTTGTGTAGACCTCTCTTGATGTTCGGTATGTGTTTGGAGATTCTCTCTTTTAAAAGTATTAGCATATGTCTGTTAAACACAATATCCTCCGTTATACATTCCTCACACCTTTCCATCTGGTTAATCACAAGTTTGTTTCCTGAATACGTGAGTGTCCTTCTCTGTGGACATAAGTTGATTAATATCAATTTTTAGATAACACCTATACATGATATCATAGGATATGTGTCTCTCGCTTTCTGACTTACTTCAAGTTGTGTGATTATCTCTAGCCTCATCTATGGTGCGGCAAATGGCGTTGTTTCTTTCTTTTCTGTGTCTAATATTCCATTGTGTACATGGACCTCTTTTCCGTCCATTCATCTGATGATGGACATTTTTGTTGCTTCCATGTCTTGGCTATTGTAACTACTGCTGCAATACACGATTTTCCATCCCGTGTCTTTTTGATTCTGGCCTTCACAGGTGACAGGCCCAATAGTGGGCCTTCCGGATCATATGGTAACTCCATGCTTACCTTGAAACGCACTGCTGTTCTATTCCGATTATTGGCTGTTACCAGTTTACATCCCACTTAGACCTAGAGGTTACGCTATCCTCCACAACTTCTTCAACATCTGTTGTTTGTAGACTTTTTGCTGATGTTCATTCTCACTGGTGTGAGGTGATACCTTTGGGTAGATTGGATTTGCATGCGTCTAGTAATTCCTGATGTTCAGCTTTTATCAATATCCTTTTTATTTTTTTTTAAGATTGAGTTAAACTTACAACTGCAAATTGCCTTCTTGAAAAATTTGCCACGTTTGAATTCTTTTGGCCATTGCCTACCCCAGGACATTTTTTGAGGGCGTGAGTCATTTACACCCCTGCAGTCCTTCTGAATGTTACTGACCATTAGCAGTGGATTTAAAGCTGCTGGTTGAGGAAACGGCCTTAGGGTGGCGGCATTTCTACGTTACCAACTCTGCTTGCTAGGGAAACAGAAGCTTCCTGCAAGTTGTGCTTTTAGGTTGCACATTAGAGTGGAATTTGGCACGACAAACCCCCATAACTTTTAGCCTCCTTAATTCTTGTTTGTGTCTTTAATTTATAGTGTTTATCAGAGCCAATTGGACTTAAAACTGTCGTTTGTTCTAGGGGTACAGAATCTTGTTCATTTACACATATACATATATCTGTTGATCTTCGTGTCCTTTTCCATGTAGGTTATTACAGAGTGATGAGTAGACCACTCTTGGTATTCCATAGGTCTTTGGTGATTCTATATTTTATATGTATTAGTATATGTTTGTTAATCCCAATATCCTAATTTATCCATTCCTCACACCTTTTCATTGGCTTAACCATAAGTTTGTTTTCTCAAGCTGAGATTCTCTTTCTCTCTGGCATTATGTTTATTTATATGAATTTTCAGATAACATAAGTGATCTCATAGGACATTTTTCTTTTCATTCTGACTTACTTCACGTTTTGTGATTATCTCTAGGCTCATCTGTGGTGCTGCAAATGGCATTGTTTTATTTTTTTCATGGCTAATATTCCATTCTGTCCATATACCACTTCTTCTTTGTCCATTCATCTGTTTTTGGACCTTGTTTTTGCTTCCATGTCTTGGCTGTTTAAATATTGCTGCAGTGCACATTTGCCTGCCTCTGTCTTTCCGATTCTGGTGGTCGTAGGTTATAGACCCAGAAGGTGCCCTGCCGGATCATATGGTAGCTCAATTTTTACCTTTTAAAGCACCTGCATTCTGTTTTCATTAGTGCTGTTACCGCTTTACATCCCACCAGCAGCTAGAAGGTATACAGTTCTCTAAAACCCCTTCAGCATTTATGGTTTGTAGACTTTTTGTGATTGTCACGTGACAGGCGTGAGGTGAAACCTTTTTGGAGGTTGGATTTTCATGCATCTAATAATTCCTTATACTGAGCTTTGGGTATGTCCTTTTTTTCTTTTTCTTTTTCTTAAAGAGGGAGTACAAGTTCCCTCTTCATATTGACTCCTTGAAAATTTTGTCATGTGTTGAATTCTCTTGGCTATTCCCTACCCCAGGGCATTTTTTGTGGGCACGTGTCATTTACAGCCCTGCATTCCTGTGAATATTAAGTGACCATAAGCACTGTGTTTAAAGCTGCTGTTGTGGGAAAGAGCCACAAGGCGGCAGCATTATTATGTCCTCAACTCTTGTTAGTAGAGCAACAGAGTCTTCCTGGACGTCGTGTTCCTCGGTTGTAAATTACAGTGGAATGTGCTCAGACAAACCCCCAGAAGTTTATATCTCCTTACTTATGTTTGTTTTTTAAATTTAATTTATATCTCTTATCGGAGTAAAATTTTTTTATTTTCTTAAATAATTAATTTATTTATTTTTGCCTGTGTTAGGTCTGCGTTTCTGTGCGAGGGCTTTCTATAGCTGTGGCAAGCGGGGCCCACTCTTCATCGTGGTGTGCGGGCCTCTCACTACCGCGGCCTCTCTTGTTGCAGAGCACAGGCTCCAGACGCGCAGGCTCAGTACTTTTGGCTCACGGGCCTAGTTGCTCTGTGGCATGTGGAATCTTCCCATACCAGGGCTCGAACCCGTGTCCCCTGCATTGGCAGGCAGATTCTCAACCACTGCCACACCAGGGAAGCCCCTATCGGAGCAAATTTGATTAGAGTGTTGTGATTGTCTGCCTGTACAGAATCGGGTCAATTATACATACATATATCTGTTCATCTTCGGATCCTGTTACCATGTGTCTTATTACAGAGTGTTGAGTAGACCTCCCTTGATATTTGGTAGGTGTTTGGTCATTATATATTTTATATGTATTGGTGACTAGATAATTCATATAGTTTATATGTTATATGTTTATATACATTTAACATACCTTAGTATATGTATGTTACCCCCATAATCCCAATTTATCCGTCTTCCCACCTTTCATTTTGGTTAACCATTCGTTTGTTTTCTAAATCTGTGAGCGTCCTTTTCTGTGGAAATATGTTCATTGGTAGCAATCTTAGGATAACATCTATAAATGATGTCATAGGATATTTGTCATTCCCTTTTGACTTACTTAACGTAATATGATTATTTCTAGGCTCATCTGTAATCCTGAAAACGGCATTGATCATATTTTTCTGAGGCTAACATTCCATTCGGTACTTATACCACTTCTTCTTTGTCCATTTCTCTGTTGATGGACATTTTCTTTGCTTGCATGTCTTGGCTATTGTAAATATTGCTGCAGTGTATGTATTCCTGTCTGTGTCTTTCCGATTCTGGTCTTCTTAGGTTATAGGCCCTTAAGCGGATCGGCCTCATCGTATGGTAGCTCAGTTTTTAGCTTTTAAACGCAGATCCATTCAGTTCTCATGATTAGCTCTTACCAGTTTACATCCAACCAACAGCATAGTGGGTATGGATTTCTCGACAAACCCGTCACCATTCATTGTTTGTATACTTTTTACCGATGTCATTTTGAATATTGGGTGGCGGACTCCTTTTGTAGTTTGGATTTGCATCCAACCGATAATCCCTGATATTGAGGTTTTATCCATGTTCTTCTATTTTTGTAAACAAAAGAGTGAGTACAACTTACCTCTTCAAATTGTTTTCCTGAAAACTTTTCCGCGTTGTGAACTTTTTTGACCATTACCTACCCCAGGACATTTTTTGAGGACACGTGTCATTACAGCCCTACAGTTACTGTGAATCTTAAGGGACCGTTAGCCCTGTGATTAAAGCTGCTGTTGTTGAAAACGGCCACATGGTGACAGCATTTCTCCATTCCAAATCTGGTTAGTAGGGCAGCAGAGCCTTCCTGAAAGTCGTGTTGCTAGGTTGTAAATTAGAATGGAATGTGCCAGGGAAAACCCCAATAAGTTTATGTCTCATTGATTGTTGTTCCTGGCTTTGATTTTTTAAATTGGGGTAATGATTAGAATAGTGTTTGTCCTAGGTGGGCACAATCAGGTTCAATTGAACATCATATATATCTATACATGTACAGATCCTCTTCCCATGTAAATTACTATTTATTTTAATAAATTTATTTTATTTATTTATTCATTTTTGGCTGAGTTGGATCTTCGTTGCTGCATGTGGGCTGTCTCTAGTTGCGGTGAGCAGGGGCTACTCTCCGTTGCGCTGCACAGGCTTCTCACTGCAGTGGCTTCTCTT
Organism: Balaenoptera ricei; assembly: GCF_028023285.1. NCBI lineage: Eukaryota > Metazoa > Chordata > Mammalia > Artiodactyla > Balaenopteridae > Balaenoptera > Balaenoptera ricei. The sequence goes on from NC_082640.1 coordinate 92,823,706, forward strand.
GTTGTGGAGCACGTACTCTAGGCGTGTGGGCTTTAGTAGTTTTGGTGTGTGGGCTCAGTATTCGTGGCTCGTGGGCTCTAAAGCGCAGGCTCAGTAGTTGTGGTGCACGGGCTTAGTTGCTCTGCAGCATGTGGGATCTTCCCGGACCAGGGATTGACGCCGTGTCCCCTGCATTGCCAGGCGGATTCTAAACCACGGCGCCACCCGGGAAGCCCCCGTGTAAATTTTTACAGAGCGTTCAGTAGACCTCCCTTGGTATATGGTCGGTCTTTTTGATATATGTATTTAATATGTATTTGTACACGGATGGTAACCCTAATCTTAATGTATCCATTCCTCCCACCTTTCCTTGTAGATAACCATAGTTTGTTTTCTAAGTCTGTGAGTGTCTTTCTCTGTGGAAATATGTTCATTTGTGTCAGTTGTTAGGTAACACCTAGAAGTGATATCACAGGATATTTGTCGTCTGCTTTCCGACTTACCTCATGGTCTCTGATTATCTCTAGGCTCATCTATGTTGCTGCAAAGAGCAGTGTTTCATTCTTTTCTATGCCGAATATTCCATTGTGTACATGGTCCACTTCTTCTTTGTGCATTCATCTGTTGATGGAAGTTTTGGTTGCCTCCAACTCTTGGCTATGCTAAATATTGATGCAGTGCAGGATTGCCAGCCTGTGTCTTTTTGATTCTGGTCTTCTCAAGGGATAGGCCCAGCAGTGGGCCTACTAGATCATATGGTAGCTCAATTTTTACCTTTCAACGCACCTCCATTCTGTTCTCACTACTGGCTGTTACCAGTTGACATCCCACCAGCAACTAGAGGGTACACAGTTCTCTAAAACCCCTTCAGCATTTATTGTTTGTAGATATTTTACCGATGGCATTTTGAGTGTTGGGTGGTGATACCTTTTGTAGTTTGGATTTGCATGCATCTAATAGTTCCCTATATTGAGCTTTCATCCACGTCCATTTTCTTTTTTTTTTAAGTAAAACAGAAAAACTTACCTCTTCAAACTGTTTCCTTGAAAAATTTGCCGTCTTCTGAATTCCTGTGGCCATTACCTACACCAGGACATTTTTTGAGGGCAGGTGTCATTTACAGCCCTGTAGTAATTGTGAATATTAAGTGACCATTAGCGCTGGGTTTAAAGCTGCCTTTGCAGGAAACGACCACAAGGCGGCAGCATTTCTATATTCCCAACTCTGGTTACTAGGGCAACAGGGCCTTCCTGGACGTCCTGGTTGTAGGTTGTAAATTAGAGTGCAATGTGCCAGGACAAACCCCCCAGATGTTATGTCTACTAACTTGTTGTTGGTATTCGTAGCTTAATTTTCATTTTTATCAGAGCAAATTTGATTGCAATGTTTTGCTTGTTCCAGGTGTACAGAATCTGTTTCATTGATACATTTATCTTTTCATTTTTGGATCCTGTTCCATATAGGTTATTACAGAATGTTGTGTAGACCTCTCTTGATGTTCGGTATGTGTTTGGAGATTCTCTCTTTTAAAAGTATTAGCATATGTCTGTTAAACACAATATCCTCCGTTATACATTCCTCACACCTTTCCATCTGGTTAATCACAAGTTTGTTTCCTGAATACGTGAGTGTCCTTCTCTGTGGACATAAGTTGATTAATATCAATTTTTAGATAACACCTATACGTGATATCATAGGATATGTGTCTCTCGCTTTCTGACTTACTTCAAGTTGTGTGATTATCTCTAGCCTCATCTATGGTGCGGCAAATGGCGTTGTTTCTTTCTTTTCTGTGTCTAATATTCCATTGTGTACATGGACCTCTTTTCCGTCCATTCATCTGATGATGGACATTTTTGTTGCTTCCATGTCTTGGCTATTGTAACTACTGCTGCAATACACGATTTTCCATCCCCTGTCTTTTTGATTCTGGCCTTCACAGGTGACAGGCCCAATAGTGGGCCTTCCGGATCATATGGTAACTCCATGCTTACCTTGAAACGCACTGCCGTTCTATTCCGATTATTGGCTGTTACCAGTTTACATCCCACTTAGACCTAGAGGTTACGCTATCCTCCACAACTTCTTCAACATCTGTTGTTTGTAGACTTTTTGCTGATGGTCATTCTCACTGGTGTGAGGTGATACCTTTGGGTAGATTGGATTTGCATGCGTCTAGTAATTCCTGATGTTCAGCTTTTATCAATATCCTTTTTATTTTTTTTTAAGATTGAGTTAAATTTACAACTGCAAATTGCCTTCTTGAAAAATTTGCCACGTTTGAATTCTTTTGGCCATTGCCTACCCCAGGACATTTTTTGAGGGCGTGAGTCATTTACACCCCTGCAGTCCTTCTGAATGTTAGTGACCATTAGCAGTGGATTTAAAGCTGCTGGTTGAGGAAACGGCCTTAGGGTGGCGGCATTTCTACGTTACCAACTCTGCTTGCTAGGGAAACAGAACCTTCCTGCAAGTTGTGCTTTTAGGTTGCACATTAGAGTGGAATGTGGCAGGACAAACCCCCATAACTTTTAGCCTCCTTAATTCTTGTTTGTGTCTTTAATTTATAGTGTTTATCAGAGTCAATTTGACTTAAAACTGTCGTTTGTTCTAAGGGTATAGAATCTTGTTCATTTACACATATACATATATCTGTTGATCTTCGTGTCCTTTTCCATGTAGGTTATTACAGAGTGATGAGTAGACCACTCTTGGTATTCCATAGGTCTTTGGTGATTCTATATTTTACATGTATTAGTATATGTTTGTTAATCCCAATATCCTAATTTATCCATTCCTCACACCTTTTCATTGGCTTAACCATAAGTTTGTTTTCTCAAGCTGAGATTCTCTTTCTCTCTGGCATTATGTTTATTTATATGAATTTTCAGATAACATAAGTGATCTCATAGGACATTTTTCTTTTCATTCTGTCTTACTTCACGTTTTGTGATTATCTCTAGGCTCATCTGTGGTGCTGCAAATGGCATTGTTTTATTTTTTTCATGGCTAATATTCCATTCTGTCCATATACCACTTCTTCTTTGTCCATTCATCTGTTTTTGGACCTTTTTTTTTGCTTCCATGTCTTGGCTGTTTAAATATTGCTGCAGTGCACATTTGCCTGCCTCTGTCTTTCCGATTCTGGTGGTCGTAGGTTATAGACCCAGAAGGTGCCCTGCCGGATCATATGGTAGCTCAATTTTTACCTTTTAAAGCACCTGCGTTCTGTTTTCATTAGTGCTGTTACCGCTTTACATCCCACCAGCAGCTAGAAGGTATACAGTTCTCTAAAACCCCTTCAGCACTTATGGTTTGTAGACTTTTTGTGATTGTCACGTGATAGGTGTGAGGTGAAACCTTTTTGGAGGTTGGATTTTCATGCATCTAATAATTCCTTATACTGAGCTTTGATTATGTCCTTTTTTTCTTTTTCCTTTTCTTAAAGAGTGAGTACAACTTCCCTCTTCATATTGACTCCTTGAAAATTTTGTCATGTGTTGAATTCTCTTGGCTATTCCCTACCCCAGGGCATTTTTTGTGGGCACGTGTCATGTACAGCCCTGCATTCCTGTGAATATTAAGTGACCATAAGCACTGTGTTTAAAGCTGCTGTTGTGGGAAAGAGCCACAAGGCGGCAGCATTATTATGTCCTCAACTCTTGTTAGTAGAGCAACAGAGTCTTCCTGGACGTCATGTTCCTCGGTTGTAAATTAGAGTGGAATGTGCTCAGACAAACCCCCAGAAGTTTATATCTCCTTACTTATGTTTGTTTTTTAAATTTAATTTATATCTCTTATCGGAGTAAAATTTTTTTATTTTCTTAAATAATTAATTTATTTATTTTTGCCTGTGCTAGGTCTGCGTTTCTGTGCGAGGGCTTTCTATAGCTGTGGCAAGCGGGGCCCACTCTTCATCGTGGTGTGCGGGCCTCTCACTACCGCGGCCTCTCTTGTTGCAGAGCACAGGCTCCAGACGCGCAGGCTCAGTACTTTGGGCTCACGGGCCTAGTTGCTCTGTGGCATGTGGAATCTTCCCATACCAGGGCTTGAACCCGTGTCCCCTTCATTGGCAGGCAGATTCTCAACCACTGCCACACCAGGGAAGCCCCTATCGGAGCAAATTTGATTAGAGTGTTGTGATTGTCTGCCTGTACAGAATCGGGTCAATTATACATACATATATCTGTTCATCTTCGGATCCTGTTACCATGTATCTTATTACAGAGTGTTGAGTAGACCTCCCTTGATATTTGGTAGGTGTTTGGTCATTATATATTTTATATGTATTGGTGATTAGATAATTCATATAGTTTATATGTTATATGTTTATATACATTTAACATACCTTAGTATATGTATGTTACCCCCATAATCCCAATTTATCCGTCTTCCCACCTTTCATTTTGGTTTACCATTCGTTTGTTTTCTAAATCTGTGAGCGTCCTTTTCTGTGGAAATATGTTCATTGGTAGCAATCTTAGGATAACATCTATAAATGATGTCATAGGATATTTGTCATTCCCTTTTGACTTACTTAACGTAATATGATTATTTCTAGGCGCATCTGTAATCCTGAAAACGGCATTGATCATATTTTTCTGAGGCTAACGTTCCATTCGGTACTTATACCACTTCTTCTTTGTCCATTTCTCTGTTGATGGACATTTTCTTTGCTTGCATGTCTTGGCTATTGTAAATATTGCTGCAGTGCATGTTTTCCTGTCTGTGTCTTTCCGATTCTGGTCTTCTTAGGTTATAGGCCCTTAAGCGGATCGGCCTCATCGTATGGTAGCTCAGTTTTTAGCTTTTAAACGCAGATCCATTCAGTTCTCATGATTAGCTCTTACCAGTTTACATCCAACCAACAGCATAGTGGGTATGGATTTCTCGACAAACCCGTCCCCATTCATTGTTTGCATACTTTTTACCGATGTCATTTTGAATATTGGGTGGCGGACTCCTTTTGTAGTTTGGATTTGCATCCAACCGATAATTCCTGATGTTGAGGCTTTATCCATGTTCTTCTATTTTTGTAAACAAAAGAGTGAGTACAACTTACCTCTTCAAATTGTTTTCTTGAAAACTTTTCCGCGTTGTGAACTTTTTTGACCATTACCTACCCCAGGACATTTTTTGAGGACACGTGTCATTTACAGCCCTACAGTTACTGTGAATCTTAAGGGACCGTTAGCCCTGTGATTAAAGCTGCTGTTGTGGGAAACGGCCACATGGTGACAGCATTTCTCCATTCCAAATCTGGTTAGTAGGGCAGCAGAGCCTTCCTGAAAGTCGTGTTGCTAGGTTGTAAATTAGAATGGAATGTGCCAGGGAAAACCCCAATAAGTTTATGTCTCATTGATTGTGGTTCCTGGGTTTGATTTTTTAAATTGGGGTAATGATTAGAATAGTGTTTGTCCTAGGTGGGCACAATCAGGTTCAATTGAACATCATATATATCTATACACGTACAGATCCTCTTCCCATGTAAATTACTATTTATTTTAATAAATTTATTTTATTTTTTTATTCATTTTTGGCTGAGTTGGATCTTCGTTGCTGCATGTGGGCTGTCTCTAGTTGCGGTGAGCGGGGGCTACTCTCCGTTGCGCTGCACGGGCTTCTCACTGCAGTGGCTTCTCTTGTTGTGGAGCACGTACTCTAGGCGTGTGGGCTTTAGTAGTTTTGGTGTGTGGGCTCAGTATTCGTGGCTCGTGGGCTCTAAAGCGCAGGCTCAGTAGTTGTGGTGCACGGGCTTAGTTGCTCTGCAGCATGTGGGATCTTCCCGGACCAGGGATCGACGCCGTGTCCCCTGCATTGCCAGGCGGATTCTTAACCACGGCGCCACCCGGGAAGCCCCCGTGTAAATTTTTACAGAGCGTTCAGTAGACCTCCCTTGGTATATGGTTGGTCTTTTTGATATATGTATTTAATATGTATTTGTACACGGATGGTAACCCTAATCTTAATGTATCCATTCCTCCCACCTTTCCTTGTAGATAACCATAGTTTGTTTTCTAAGTCTGTGAGTGTCTTTCTCTGTGGAAATATGTTCATTTGTGTCAGTTGTTAGGTAACACCTAGAAGTGATATCACAGGATATTTGTCGTCTGCTTTCCGACTTACCTCATGGTCTCTGATTATCTCTAGGCTCATCTATGTTGCTGCAAAGAGCAGTGTTTCATTCTTTTCTATGCCGAATATTCCATTGTGTACATGGTCCACTTCTTCTTTGTGCATTCATCTGTTGATGGACGTTTTGGTTGCTTCCAACTCTTGGCTATGCTAAATATTGATGCAGTGCAGGATTGCCAGCCTGTGTCTTTTTGATTCTGGTCTTCTCAAGGGATAGGCCCAGCAGTGGGCCTACTAGATCATATGGTAGCTCAATTTTTACCTTTCAACGCACCTCCATTCTGTTCTCACTACTGGCTGTTACCAGTTGACATCCCACCAGCAACTAGAGGGTACACAGTTCTCTAAAACCCCTTCAGCATTTATTGTTTGTAGATATTTTACCGATGGCATTTTGAGTGTTGGGTGGCGATACCTTTTGTAGTTTGGATTTGCATGCATCTAATAGTTCTCTATATTGAGCTTTCATCCACGTCCATTTTCTTTTTTTTTTTTAAGTAAAACAGAAAAACTTACCTCTTCAAACTGTTTCCTTGAAAAATTTGCCGTCTTCTGAATTCCTGTGGCCATTACCTACACCAGGACATTTTTTGAGGGCAGGTGTCATTTACAGCCCTGTAGTAATTGTGAATATTAAGTGACCATTAGCGCTGGGTTTAAAGCTGCCTTTGCAGGAAACGACCACAAGGCGGCAGCATTTCTATATTCCCAACTCTGGTTACTAGGGCAACAGGGCCTTCCTGGACGTCCTGGTTGTAGGTTGTAAATTAGAGTGCAATGTGCCAGGACAAACCCCCCAGATGTTATGTCTACTAACTTGTTGTTGGTATTCGTAGCTTAATTTTCATTTTTATCAGATTAAATTTGATTGCAATGTTTTGCTTGTTCCAGGTGTACAGAATCTGTTTCATTGATACATTTATCTTTTCATTTTTGGATCCTGTTCCATATAGGTTATTACAGAATGTTGTGTAGACCTCTCTTGATGTTCGGTATGTGTTTGGAGATTCTCTCTTTTAAAAGTATTAGCATATGTCTGTTAAACACAATATCCTCCGTTATACATTCCTCACACCTTTCCATCTGGTTAATCACAAGTTTGTTTCCTGAATACGTGAGTGTCCTTCTCTGTGGACATAAGTTGATTAATATCAATTTTTAGATAACACCTATACGTGATATCATAGGATATGTGTCTCTCGCTTTCTGACTTACTTCAAGTTGTGTGATTATCTCTAGCCTCATCTATGGTGCGGCAAATGGCGTTGTTTCTTTCTTTTCTGTGTCTAATATTCCATTGTGTACATGGACCTCTTTTCCGTCCATTCATCTGATGATGGACATTTTTGTTGCTTCCATGTCTTGGCTATTGTAACTACTGCTGCAATACACGATTTTCCATCCCGTGTCTTTTTGATTCTGGCCTTCACAGGTGACAGGCCCAATAGTGGGCCTTCCGGATCATATGGTAACTCCATGCTTACCTTGAAACGCACTGCCGTTCTATTCCGATTATTGGCTGTTACCAGTTTACATCCCACTTAGACCTAGAGGTTACGCTATCCTCCACAACTTCTTCAACATCTGTTGTTTGTAGACTTTTTGCTGATGGTCATTCTCACTGGTGTGAGGTGATACCTTTGGGTAGATTGGATTTGCATGCGTCTAGTAATTCCTGATGTTCAGCTTTTATCAATATCCTTTTTATTTTTTTTTAAGATTGAGTTAAACTTACAACTGCAAATTGCCTTCTTGAAAAATTTGCCACGTTTGAATTCTTTTGGCCATTGCCTACCCCAGGACATTTTTTGAGGGCGTGAGTCATTTACACCCCTGCAGTCCTTCTGAATGTTAGTGACCATTAGCAGTGGATTTAAAGCTGCTGGTTGAGGAAACGGCCTTAGGGTGGCGGCATTTCTACGTTACCAACTCTGCTTGCTAGGGAAACAGAACCTTCCTGCAAGTTGTGCTTTTAGGTTGCACATTAGAGTGGAATGTGGCAGGACAAACCCCCATAACTTTTAGCCTCCTTAATTCTTGTTTGTGTCTTTAATTTATAGTGTTTATCAGAGTCAATTTGACTTAAAACTGTCGTTTGTTCTAAGGGTATAGAATCTTGTTCATTTGCACATATACATATATCTGTTGATCTTCGTGTCCTTTTCCATGTAGGTTATTACAGAGTGATGAGTAGACCACTCTTGGTATTCCATAGGTCTTTGGTGATTCTATATTTTACATGTATTAGTATATGTTTGTTAATCCCAATATCCTAATTTATCCATTCCTCACACCTTTTCATTGGCTTAACCATAAGTTTGTTTTCTCAAGCTGAGATTCTCTTTCTCTCTGGCATTATGTTTATTTATATGAATTTTCAGATAACATAAATGATCTCATAGGACATTTTTCTTTTCATTCTGTCTTACTTCACGTTTTGTGATTATCTCTAGGCTCATCTGTGGTGCTGCAAATGGCATTGTTTTATTTTTTTCATGGCTAATATTCCATTCTGTCCATATACCACTTCTTCTTTGTCCATTCATCTGTTTTTGGACCTTTTTTTTGCTTCCATGTCTTGGCTGCTTAAATATTGCTGCAGTGCACATTTGCCTGCCTCTGTCTTTCCGATTCTGGTGGTCGTAGGTTATAGACCCAGAAGGTGCCCTGCCGGATCATATGGTAGCTCAATTGTTACCTTTTAAAGCACCTGCCTTCTGTTTTCATTAGTGCTGTTACCGCTTTACATCCCACCAGCAGCTAGAAGGTATACAGTTCTCTAAAACCCCTTCAGCATTTATGGTTTGTAGACTTTTTGTGATTGTCACGTGACAGGTGTGAGGTGAAACCTTTTTGGAGGTTGGATTTTCATGCATCTAATAATTCCTTATACTGAGCTTTGGGTATGTCCTTTTTTTCTTTTTCCTTTTCTTAAAGAGTGAGTACAACTTCCCTCTTCATATTGACTCCTTGAAAATTTTGTCATGTGTTGAATTCTCTTGGCTATTCCCTACCCCAGGGCATTTTTTGTGGGCACGTGTCATGTACAGCCCTGCATTCCTGTGAATATTAAGTGACCATAAGCACTGTGTTTAAAGCTGCTGTTGTGGGAAAGAGCCACAAGGCGGCAGCATTATTATGTCCTCAACTCTTGTTAGTAGAGCAACAGAGTCTTCCTGGACGTCGTGTTCCTCGGTTGTAAATTAGAGTGGAATGTGCTCAGACAAACCCCCAGAAGTTTATATCTCCTTACTTATGTTTGTTTTTTAAATTTAATTTATATCTCTTATCGGAGTAAAATTTTTTTATTTTCTTAAATAATTAATTTATTTATTTTTGCCTGTGCTAGGTCTGCGTTTCTGTGCGAGGGCTTTCTATAGCTGTGGCAAGCGGGGCCCACTCTTCATCGTGGTGTGCGGGCCTCTCACTACCGCGGCCTCTCTTGTTGCAGAGCACAGGCTCCAGACGCGCAGGCTCAGTACTTTGGGCTCACGGGCCTAGTTGCTCTGTGGCATGTGGAATCTTCCCATACCAGGGCTCGAACCCGTGTCCCCTGCATTGGCAGGCAGATTCTCAACCACTGCCACACCAGGGAAGCCCCTATCGGAGCAAATTTGATTAGAGTGTTGTGATTGTCTGCCTGTACAGAATCGGGTCAATTATACATACATATATCTGTTCATCTTCGGATCCTGTTACCATGTATCTTATTACAGAGTGTTGAGTAGACCTCCCTTGATATCTGGTAGGTGTTTGGTCATTATATATTTTATATGTATTGGTGATTAGATAATTCATATAGTTTATATGTTATATGTTTATATACATTTAACATACCTTAGTATATGTATGTTACCCCCATAATCCCAATTTATCCGTCTTCCCACCTTTCATTTTGGTTTACCATTCGTTTGTTTTCTAAATCTGTGAGCATCCTTTTCTGTGGAAATATGTTCATTGGTAGCAATCTTAGGATAACATCTATAAATGATGTCATAGGATATTTGTCATTCCCTTTTGACTTACTTAACGTAATATGATTATATCTAGGCTCATCTGTAATCCTGAAAACGGCATTGATCATATTTTTCTGATGCTAACGTTCCATTCGGTACTTATACCACTTCTTCTTTGTCCATTTCTCTGTTGATGGACATTTTCTTTGCTTGCATGTCTTGGCTATTGTAAATATTGCTGCAGTGCATGTTTTCCTGTCTGTGTCTTTCCGATTCTGGTCTTCTTAGGTTATAGGCCCTTAAGCGGATCGGCCTCATCGTATGGTAGCTCAGTTTTTAGCTTTTAAACGCAGATCCATTCAGTTCTCATGATTAGCTCTTACCAGTTTACATCCAACCAACAGCATAGTGGGTATGGATTTCTCGACAAACCCGTCACCATTCATTGTTTGCATACTTTTTACCGATGTCATTTTGAATATTGGGTGGCGGACTCCTTTTGTAGTTTGGATTTGCATCCAACCGATAATTCCTGATGTTGAGGTTTTATCCATGTTCTTCTATTTTTGTAAACAAAAGAGTGAGTACAACTTACCTCTTCAAATTGTTTTCCTGAAAACTTTTCCGCGTTGTGAACTTTTTTGACCATTACCTACCCCAGGACATTTTTTGAGGACACGTGTCATTTACAGCCCTATAGTTACTGTGAATCTTAAGGGACCGTTAGCCCTGTGATTAAAGCTGCTGTTGTGGGAAACGGCCACATGGTGACAGCATTTCTCCATTCCAAATCTGGTTAGTAGGGCAGCAGAGCCTTCCTGAAAGTCGTGTTGCTAGGTTGTAAATTAGAATGGAATGTGCCAGGGAAAACCCCAATAAGTTTATGTCTCATTGATTGTGGTTCCTGGGTTTGATTTTTTAAATTGGGGTAATGATTAGAATAGTGTTTGTCCTAGGTGGGCACAATCAGGTTCAATTGAACATCATATATATCTATACATGTACAGATCCTCTTCCCATGTAAATTACTATTTATTTTAATAAATTTATTTTATTTATTTATTCATTTTTGGCTGAGTTGGATCTTCGTTGCTGCATGTGGGCTGTCTCTAGTTGCGGTGAGCGGGGGCTACTCTCCGTTGCGCTGCACGGGCTTCTCACTGCAGTGGCTTCTCTTGTTGTGGAGCACGTACTCTAGGCGTGTGGGCTTTAGTAGTTTTGGTGTGTGGGCTCAGTATTCGTGGCTCGTGGGCTCTAAAGCGCAGGCTCAGTAGTTGTGGTGCACGGGCTTAGTTGCTCTGCAGCATGTGGGATCTTCCCGGACCAGGGATCGACGCCGTGTCCCCTGCATTGCCAGGCGGATTCTTAACCACGGCGCCACCCGGGAAGCCCCCGTGTAAATTTTTACAGAGCGTTCAGTAGACCTCCCTTGGTATATGGTTGGTCTTTTTGATATATGTATTTAATATGTATTTGTACACGGATGGTAACCCTAATCTTAATGTATCCATTCCTCCCACCTTTCCTTGTAGATAACCATAGTTTGTTTTCTAAGTCTGTGAGTGTCTTTCTCTGTGGAAATATGTTCATTTGTGTCAGTTGTTAGGTAACACCTAGAAGTGATATCACAGGATATTTGTCGTCTGCTTTCCGACTTACCTCATGGTCTCTGATTATCTCTAGGCTCATCTATGTTGCTGCAAAGAGCAGTGTTTCATTCTTTTCTATGCCGAATATTCCATTGTGTACATGGTCCACTTCTTCTTTGTGCATTCATCTGTTGATGGACGTTTTGGTTGCCTCCAACTCTTGGCTATGCTAAATATTGATGCAGTGCAGGATTGCCAGCCTGTGTCTTTTTGATTCTGGTCTTCTCAAGGGATAGGCCCAGCAGTGGGCCTACTAGATCATATGGTAGCTCAATTTTTACCTTTCAACGCACCTCCATTCTGTTCTCACTACTGGCTGTTACCAGTTGACATCCCACCAGCAACTAGAGGGTACACAGTTCTCTAAAACCCCTTCAGCATTATTGTTTGTAGATATTTTACCGATGGCATTTTGAGTGTTGGGTGGTGATACCTTTTGTAGTTTGGATTTGCATGCATCTAATAGTTCCCTATATTGAGCTTTCATCCACGTCCATTTTCTTTTTTTTTTAAGTAAAACAGAAAAACTTACCTCTTCAAACTGTTTCCTTGAAAAATTTGCCGTCTTCTGAATTCCTGTGGCCATTACCTACACCAGGACATTTTTTGAGGGCAGGTGTCATTTACAGCCCTGTAGTAATTGTGAATATTAAGTGACCATTAGCGCTGGGTTTAAAGCTGCCTTTGCAGGAAACGACCACAAGGCGGCAGCATTTCTATATTCCCAACTCTGGTTACTAGGGCAACAGGGCCTTCCTGGACGTCCTGGTTGTAGGTTGTAAATTAGAGTGCAATGTGCCAGGACAAACCCCCCAGATGTTATGTCTACTAACTTGTTGTTGGTATTCGTAGCTTAATTTTCATTTTTATCAGAGCAAATTTGATTGCAATGTTTTGCTTGTTCCAGGTGTACAGAATCTGTTTCATTGATACATTTATCTTTTCATTTTTGGATCCTGTTCCATATAGGTTATTACAGAATGTTGTGTAGACCTCTCTTGATGTTCGGTATGTGTTTGGAGATTCTCTCTTTTAAAAGTATTAGCATATGTCTGTTAAACACAATATCCTCCGTTATACATTCCTCACACCTTTCCATCTGGTTAATCACAAGTTTGTTTCCTGAATACGTGAGTGTCCTTCTCTGTGGACATAAGTTGATTAATATCAATTTTTAGATAACACCTATACGTGATATCATAGGATATGTGTCTCTCGCTTTCTGACTTACTTCAAGTTGTGTGATTATCTCTAGCCTCATCTATGGTGCGGCAAATGGCGTTGTTTCTTTCTTTTCTGTGTCTAATATTCCATTGTGTACATGGACCTCTTTTCCGTCCATTCATCTGATGATGGACATTTTTGTTGCTTCCATGTCTTGGCTATTGTAACTACTGCTGCAATACACGATTTTCCATCCCGTGTCTTTTTGATTCTGGCCTTCACAGGTGACAGGCCCAATAGTGGGCCTTCCGGATCATATGGTAACTCCATGCTTACCTTGAAACGCACTGCCGTTCTATTCCGATTATTGGCTGTTACCAGTTTACATCCCACTTAGACCTAGAGGTTACGCTATCCTCCACAACTTCTTCAACATCTGTTGTTTGTAGACTTTTTGCTGATGGTCATTCTCACTGGTGTGAGGTGATACCTTTGGGTAGATTGGATTTGCATGCGTCTAGTAATTCCTGATGTTCAGCTTTTATCAATATCCTTTTTATTTTTTTTTAAGATTGAGTTAAACTTACAACTGCAAATTGCCTTCTTGAAAAATTTGCCACGTTTGAATTCTTTTGGCCATTGCCTACCCCAGGACATTTTTTGAGGGCGTGAGTCATTTACACCCCTGCAGTCCTTCTGAATGTTAGTGACCATTAGCAGTGGATTTAAAGCTGCTGGTTGAGGAAACGGCCTTAGGGTGGCGGCATTTCTACGTTACCAACTCTGCTTGCTAGGGAAACAGAACCTTCCTGCAAGTTGTGCTTTTAGGTTGCACATTAGAGTGGAATGTGGCAGGACAAACCCCCATAACTTTTAGCCTCCTTAATTCTTGTTTGTGTCTTTAATTTATAGTGTTTATCAGAGTCAATTTGACTTAAAACTGTCGTTTGTTCTAAGGGTATAGAATCTTGTTCATTTGCACATATACATATATCTGTTGATCTTCGTGTCCTTTTCCATGTAGGTTATTACAGAGTGATGAGTAGACCACTCTTGGTATTCCATAGGTCTTTGGTGATTCTATATTTTACATGTATTAGTATATGTTTGTTAATCCCAATATCCTAATTTATCCATTCCTCACACCTTTTCATTGGCTTAACCATAAGTTTGTTTTCTCAAGCTGAGATTCTCTTTCTCTCTGGCATTATGTTTATTTATATGAATTTTCAGATAACATAAGTGATCTCATAGGACATTTTTCTTTTCATTCTGTCTTACTTCACGTTTTGTGATTATCTCTAGGCTCATCTGTGGTGCTGCAAATGGCATTGTTTTATTTTTTTCATGGCTAATATTCCATTCTGTCCATATACCACTTCTTCTTTGTCCATTCATCTGTTTTTGGACCTTTTTTTTGCTTCCATGTCTTGGCTGTTTAAATATTGCTGCAGTGCACATTTGCCTGCCTCTGTCTTTCCGATTCTGGTGGTCGTAGGTTATAGACCCAGAAGGTGCCCTGCCGGATCATATGGTAGCTCAATTTTTACCTTTTAAAGCACCTGCGTTCTGTTTTCATTAGTGCTGTTACCGCTTTACATCCCACCAGCAGCTAGAAGGTATACAGTTCTCTAAAACCCCTTCAGCACTTATGGTTTGTAGACTTTTTGTGATTGTCACGTGATAGGTGTGAGGTGAAACCTTTTTGGAGGTTGGATTTTCATGCATCTAATAATTCCTTATACTGAGCTTTGATTATGTCCTTTTTTTCTTTTTCCTTTTCTTAAAGAGTGAGTACAACTTCCCTCTTCATATTGACTCCTTGAAAATTTTGTCATGTGTTGAATTCTCTTGGCTATTCCCTACCCCAGGGCATTTTTTGTGGGCACGTGTCATGTACAGCCCTGCATTCCTGTGAATATTAAGTGACCATAAGCACTGTGTTTAAAGCTGCTGTTGTGGGAAAGAGCCACAAGGCGGCAGCATTATTATGTCCTCAACTCTTGTTAGTAGAGCAACAGAGTCTTCCTGGACGTCGTGTTCCTCGGTTGTAAATTAGAGTGGAATGTGCTCAGACAAACCCCCAGAAGTTTATATCTCCTTACTTATGTTTGTTTTTTAAATTTAATTTATATCTCTTATCGGAGTAAAATTTTTTTATTTTCTTAAATAATTAATTTATTTATTTTTGCCTGTGCTAGGTCTGCGTTTCTGTGCGAGGGCTTTCTATAGCTGTGGCAAGCGGGGCCCACTCTTCATCTTGGTGTGCGGGCCTCTCACTACCGCGGCCTCTCTTGTTGCAGAGCACAGGCTCCAGACGCGCAGGCTCAGTACTTTGGGCTCACGGGCCTAGTTGCTCTGTGGCATGTGGAATCTTCCCATACCAGGGCTCGAACCCGTGTCCCCTGCATTGGCAGGCAGATTCTCAACCACTGCCACACCAGGGAAGCCCCTATCGGAGCAAATTTGATTAGAGTGTTGTGATTGTCTGCCTGTACAGAATCGGGTCAATTATACATACATATATCTGTTCATCTTCGGATCCTGTTACCATGTATCTTATTACAGAGTGTTGAGTAGACCTCCCTTGATATTTGGTAGGTGTTTGGTCATTATATATTTTATATGTATTGGTGATTAGATAATTCATATAGTTTATATGTTATATGTTTATATACATTTAACATACCTTAGTATATGTATGTTACCCCCATAATCCCAATTTATCCGTCTTCCCACCTTTCATTTTGGTTTACCATTCGTTTGTTTTCTAAATCTGTGAGCGTCCTTTTCTGTGGAAATATGTTCATTGGTAGCAATCTTAGGATAACATCTATAAATGATGTCATAGGATATTTGTCATTCCCTTTTGACTTACTTAACGTAATATGATTATTTCTAGGCGCATCTGTAATCCTGAAAACGGCATTGATCATATTTTTCTGAGGCTAACGTTCCATTCGGTACTTATACCACTTCTTCTTTGTCCATTTCTCTGTTGATGGACATTTTCTTTGCTTGCATGTCTTGCCTATTGTAAATATTGCTGCAGTGCATGTTTTCCTGTCTGTGTCTTTCCGATTCTGGTCTTCTTAGGTTATAGGCCCTTAAGCGGATCGGCCTCATCGTATGGTAGCTCAGTTTTTAGCTTTTAAACGCAGATCCATTCAGTTCTCATGATTAGCTCTTACCAGTTTACATCCAACCAACAGCATAGTGGGTATGGATTTCTCGACAAACCCGTCACCATTCATTGTTTGCATACTTTTTACCGATGTCATTTTGAATATTGGGTGGCGGACTCCTTTTGTAGTTTGGATTTGCATCCAACCGATAATTCCTGATGTTGAGGCTTTATCCATGTTCTTCTATTTTTGTAAACAAAAGAGTGAGTACAACTTACCTCTTCAAATTGTTTTCTTGAAAACTTTTCCGCGTTGTGAACTTTTTTGACCATTACCTACCCCAGGACATTTTTTGAGGACACGTGTCATTTACAGCCCTACAGTTACTGTGAATCTTAAGGGACCGTTTGCCCTGTGATTAAAGCTGCTGTTGTGGGAAACGGCCACATGGTGACAGCATTTCTCCATTCCAAATCTGGTTAGTAGGGCAGCAGAGCCTTCCTGAAAGTCGTGTTGCTAGGTTGTAAATTAGAATGGAATGTGCCAGGGAAAACCCCAATAAGTTTATGTCTCATTGATTGTGGTTCCTGGGTTTGATTTTTTAAATTGGGGTAATGATTAGAATAGTGTTTGTCCTAGGTGGGCACAATCAGGTTCAATTGAACATCATATATATCTATACACGTACAGATCCTCTTCCCATGTAAATTACTATTTATTTTAATAAATTTATTTTATTTTTTTATTCATTTTTGGCTGAGTTGGATCTTCGTTGCTGCATGTGGGCTGTCTCTAGTTGCGGTGAGCGGGGGCTACTCTCCGTTGCGCTGCACGGGCTTCTCACTGCAGTGGCTTCTCTTGTTGTGGAGCACGTACTCTAGGCGTGTGGGCTTTAGTAGTTTTGGTGTGTGGGCTCAGTATTCGTGGCTCGTGGGCTCTAAAGCGCAGGCTCAGTAGTTGTGGTGCACGGGCTTAGTTGCTCTGCAGCATGTGGGATCTTCCCGGACCAGGGATCGACGCCGTGTCCCCTGCATTGCCAGGCGGATTCTTAACCACGGCGCCACCCGGGAAGCCCCCGTGTAAATTTTTACAGAGCGTTCAGTAGACCTCCCTTGGTATATGGTTGGTCTTTTTGATATATGTATTTAATATGTATTTGTACACGGATGGTAACCCTAATCTTAATGTATCCATTCCTCCCACCTTTCCTTGTAGATAACCATAGTTTGTTTTCTAAGTCTGTGAGTGTCTTTCTCTGTGGAAATATGTTCATTTGTGTCAGTTGTTAGGTAACACCTAGAAGTGATATCACAGGATATTTGTCGTCTGCTTTCCGACTTACCTCATGGTCTCTGATTATCTCTAGGCTCATCTATGTTGCTGCAAAGAGCAGTGTTTCATTCTTTTCTATGCCGAATATTCCATTGTGTACATGGTCCACTTCTTCTTTGTGCATTCATCTGTTGATGGACGTTTTGGTTGCCTCCAACTCTTGGCTATGCTAAATATTGATGCAGTGCAGGATTGCCAGCCTGTGTCTTTTTGATTCTGGTCTTCTCAAGGGATAGGCCCAGCAGTGGGCCTACTAGATCATATGGTAGCTCAATTTTTACCTTTCAACGCACCTCCATTCTGTTCTCACTACTGGCTGTTACCAGTTGACATCCCACCAGCAACTAGAGGGTACACAGTTCTCTAAAACCCCTTCAGCATTTATTGTTTGTAGATATTTTACCGATGGCATTTTGAGTGTTGGGTGGCGATACCTTTTGTAGTTTGGATTTGCATGCATCTAATAGTTCCCTATATTGAGCTTTCATCCACGTCCATTTTCTTTTTTTTTTTTAAGTAAAACAGAAAAACTTACCTCTTCAAACTGTTTCCTTGAAAAATTTGCCGTCTTCTGAATTCCTGTGGCCATTACCTACACCAGGACATTTTTTGAGGGCAGGTGTCATTTACAGCCCTGTAGTAATTGTGAATATTAAGTGACCATTAGCGCTGGGTTTAAAGCTGCCTTTGCAGGAAACGACCACAAGGCGGCAGCATTTCTATATTCCCAACTCTGGTTACTAGGGCAACAGGGCCTTCCTGGACGTCCTGGTTGTAGGTTGTAAATTAGAGTGCAATGTGCCAGGACAAACCCCCCAGATGTTATGTCTACTAACTTGTTGTTGGTATTCGTAGCTTAATTTTCATTTTTATCAGATTAAATTTGATTGCAATGTTTTGCTTGTTCCAGGTGTACAGAATCTGTTTCATTGATACATTTATCTTTTCATTTTTGGATCCTGTTCCATATAGGTTATTACAGAATGTTGTGTAGACCTCTCTTGATGTTCGGTATGTGTTTGGAGATTCTCTCTTTTAAAAGTATTAGCATATGTCTGTTAAACACAATATCCTCCGTTATACATTCCTCACACCTTTCCATCTGGTTAATCACAAGTTTGTTTCCTGAATACGTGAGTGTCCTTCTCTGTGGACATAAGTTGATTAATATCAATTTTTAGATAACACCTATACGTGATATCATAGGATATGTGTCTCTCGCTTTCTGACTTACTTCAAGTTGTGTGATTATCTCTAGCCTCATCTATGGTGCGGCAAATGGCGTTGTTTCTTTCTTTTCTGTGTCTAATATTCCATTGTGTACATGGACCTCTTTTCCGTCCATTCATCTGATGATGGACATTTTTGTTGCTTCCATGTCTTGGCTATTGTAACTACTGCTGCAATACACGATTTTCCATCCCGTGTCTTTTTGATTCTGGCCTTCACAGGTGACAGGCCCAATAGTGGGCCTTCCGGATCATATGGTAACTCCATGCTTACCTTGAAACGCACTGCCGTTCTATTCCGATTATTGGCTGTTACCAGTTTACATCCCACTTAGACCTAGAGGTTACGCTATCCTCCACAACTTCTTCAACATCTGTTGTTTGTAGACTTTTTGCTGATGGTCATTCTCACTGGTGTGAGGTGATACCTTTGGGTAGATTGGATTTGCATGCGTCTAGTAATTCCTGATGTTCAGCTTTTATCAATATCCTTTTTATTTTTTTTTAAGATTGAGTTAAACTTACAACTGCAAATTGCCTTCTTGAAAAATTTGCCACGTTTGAATTCTTTTGGCCATTGCCTACCCCAGGACATTTTTTGAGGGCGTGAGTCATTTACACCCCTGCAGTCCTTCTGAATGTTAGTGACCATTAGCAGTGGATTTAAAGCTGCTGGTTGAGGAAACGGCCTTAGGGTGGCGGCATTTCTACGTTACCAACTCTGCTTGCTAGGGAAACAGAACCTTCCTGCAAGTTGTGCTTTTAGGTTGCACATTAGAGTGGAATGTGGCAGGACAAACCCCCATAACTTTTAGCCTCCTTAATTCTTGTTTGTGTCTTTAATTTATAGTGTTTATCAGAGTCAATTTGACTTAAAACTGTCGTTTGTTCTAAGGGTATAGAATCTTGTTCATTTGCACATATACATATATCTGTTGATCTTCGTGTCCTTTTCCATGTAGGTTATTACAGAGTGATGAGTAGACCACTCTTGGTATTCCATAGGTCTTTGGTGATTCTATATTTTACATGTATTAGTATATGTTTGTTAATCCCAATATCCTAATTTATCCATTCCTCACACCTTTTCATTGGCTTAACCATAAGTTTGTTTTCTCAAGCTGAGATTCTCTTTCTCTCTGGCATTATGTTTATTTATATGAATTTTCAGATAACATAAGTGATCTCATAGGACATTTTTCTTTTCATTCTGTCTTACTTCACGTTTTGTGATTATCTCTAGGCTCATCTGTGGTGCTGCAAATGGCATTGTTTTATTTTTTTCATGGCTAATATTCCATTCTGTCCATATACCACTTCTTCTTTGTCCATTCATCTGTTTTTGGACCTTTTTTTTGCTTCCATGTCTTGGCTGTTTAAATATTGCTGCAGTGCACATTTGCCTGCCTCTGTCTTTCCGATTCTGGTGGTCGTAGGTTATAGACCCAGAAGGTGCCCTGCCGGATCATATGGTAGCTCAATTTTTACCTTTTAAAGCACCTGCATTCTGTTTTCATTAGTGCTGTTACCGCTTTACATCCCACCAGCAGCTAGAAGGTATACAGTTCTCTAAAACCCCTTCAGCATTTATGGTTTGTAGACTTTTTGTGATTGTCACGTGACAGGTGTGAGGTGAAACCTTTTTGGAGGTTGGATTTTCATGCATCTAATAATTCCTTATACTGAGCTTTGGGTATGTCCTTTTTTTCTTTTTCCTTTTCTTAAAGAGTGAGTACAACTTCCCTCTTCATATTGACTCCTTGAAAATTTTGTCATGTGTTGAATTCTCTTGGCTATTCCCTACCCCAGGGCATTTTTTGTGGGCACGTGTCATGTACAGCCCTGCATTCCTGTGAATATTAAGTGACCATAAGCACTGTGTTTAAAGCTGCTGTTGTGGGAAAGAGCCACAAGGCGGCAGCATTATTATGTCCTCAACTCTTGTTAGTAGAGCAACAGAGTCTTCCTGGACGTCGTGTTCCTCGGTTGTAAATTAGAGTGGAATGTGCTCAGACAAACCCCCAGAAGTTTATATCTCCTTACTTATGTTTGTTTTTTAAATTTAATTTATATCTCTTATCGGAGTAAAATTTTTTTATTTTCTTAAATAATTAATTTATTTATTTTTGCCTGTGCTAGGTCTGCGTTTCTGTGCGAGGGCTTTCTATAGCTGTGGCAAGCGGGGCCCACTCTTCATCGTGGTGTGCGGGCCTCTCACTACCGCGGCCTCTCTTGTTGCAGAGCACAGGCTCCAGACGCGCAGGCTCAGTACTTTGGGCTCACGGGCCTAGTTGCTCTGTGGCATGTGGAATCTTCCCATACCAGGGCTCGAACCCGTGTCCCCTGCATTGGCAGGCAGATTCTCAACCACTGCCACACCAGGGAAGCCCCTATCGGAGCAAATTTGATTAGAGTGTTGTGATTGTCTGCCTGTACAGAATCGGGTCAATTATACATACATATATCTGTTCATCTTCGGATCCTGTTACCATGTATCTTATTACAGAGTGTTGAGTAGACCTCCCTTGATATTTGGTAGGTGTTTGGTCATTATATATTTTATATGTATTGGTGATTAGATAATTCATATAGTTTATATGTTATATGTTTATATACATTTAACATACCTTAGTATATGTATGTTACCCCCATAATCCCAATTTATCCGTCTTCCCACCTTTCATTTTGGTTAACCATTCGTTTGTTTTCTAAATCTGTGAGCGTCCTTTTCTGTGGAAATATGTTCATTGGTAGCAATCTTAGGATAACATCTATAAATGATGTCATAGGATATTTGTCATTCCCTTTTGACTTACTTAACGTAATATGATTATTTCTAGGCGCATCTGTAATCCTGAAAACGGCATTGATCATATTTTTCTGAGGCTAACGTTCCATTCGGTACTTATACCACTTCTTCTTTGTCCATTTCTCTGTTGATGGACATTTTCTTTGCTTGCATGTCTTGCCTATTGTAAATATTGCTGCAGTGCATGTTTTCCTGTCTGTGTCTTTCCGATTCTGGTCTTCTTAGGTTATAGGCCCTTAAGCGGATCGGCCTCATCGTATGGTAGCTCAGTTTTTAGCTTTTAAACGCAGATTCATTCAGTTCTCATGATTAGCTCTTACCAGTTTACATCCAACCAACAGCATAGTGGGTATGGATTTCTCGACAAACCCGTCACCATTCATTGTTTGCATACTTTTTACCGATGTCATTTTGAATATTGGGTGGCGGACTCCTTTTGTAGTTTGGATTTGCATCCAACCGATAATTCCTGATGTTGAGGTTTTATCCATGTTCTTCTATTTTTGTAAACAAAAGAGTGAGTACAACTTACCTCTTCAAATTGTTTTCTTGAAAACTTTTCCGCGTTGTGAACTTTTTTGACCATTACCTACCCCAGGACATTTTTTGAGGACACGTGTCATTTACAGCCCTACAGTTACTGTGAATCTTAAGGGACCGTTAGCCCTGTGATTAAAGCTGCTGTTGTGGGAAACGGCCACATGGTGACAGCATTTCTCCATTCCAAATCTGGTTAGTAGGGCAGCAGAGCCTTCCTGAAAGTCGTGTTGCTAGGTTGTAAATTAGAATGGAATGTGCCAGGGAAAACCCCAATAAGTTTATGTCTCATTGATTGTGGTTCCTGGGTTTGATTTTTTAAATTGGGGTAATGATTAGAATAGTGTTTGTCCTAGGTGGGCACAATCAGGTTCAATTGAACATCATATATATCTATACACGTACAGATCCTCTTCCCATGTAAATTACTATTTATTTTAATAAATTTATTTTATTTTTTTATTCATTTTTGGCTGAGTTGGATCTTCGTTGCTGCATGTGGGCTGTCTCTAGTTGCGGTGAGCGGGGGCTACTCTCCGTTGCGCTGCACGGGCTTCTCACTGCAGTGGCTTCTCTTGTTGTGGAGCACGTACTCTAGGCGTGTGGGCTTTAGTAGTTTTGGTGTGTGGGCTCAGTATTCGTGGCTCGTGGGCTCTAAAGCGCAGGCTCAGTAGTTGTGGTGCACGGGCTTAGTTGCTCTGCAGCATGTGGGATCTTCCCGGACCAGGGATCGACGCCGTGTCCCCTGCATTGCCAGGCGGATTCTTAACCACGGCGCCACCCGGGAAGCCCCCGTGTAAATTTTTACAGAGCGTTCAGTAGACCTCCCTTGGTATATGGTTGGTCTTTTTGATATATGTATTTAATATGTATTTGTACACGGATGGTAACCCTAATCTTAATGTATCCATTCCTCCCACCTTTCCTTGTAGATAACCATAGTTTGTTTTCTAAGTCTGTGAGTGTCTTTCTCTGTGGAAATATGTTCATTTGTGTCAGTTGTTAGGTAACACCTAGAAGTGATATCACAGGATATTTGTTGTCTGCTTTCCGACTTACCTCATGGTCTCTGATTATCTCTAGGCTCATCTATGTTGCTGCAAAGAGCAGTGTTTCATTCTTTTCTATGCCGAATATTCCATTGTGTACATGGTCCACTTCTTCTTTGTGCATTCATCTGTTGATGGACGTTTTGGTTGCTTCCAACTCTTGGCTATGCTAAATATTGATGCAGTGCAGGATTGCCAGCCTGTGTCTTTTTGATTCTGGTCTTCTCAAGGGATAGGCCCAGCAGTGGGCCTACTAGATCATATGGTAGCTCAATTTTTACCTTTCAACGCACCTCCATTCTGTTCTCACTACTGGCTGTTACCAGTTGACATCCCACCAGCAACTAGAGGGTACACAGTTCTCTAAAACCCCTTCAGCATTTATTGTTTGTAGATATTTTACCGATGGCATTTTGAGTGTTGGGTGGCGATACCTTTTGTAGTTTGGATTTGCATGCATCTAATAGTTCCCTATATTGAGCTTTCATCCACGTCCATTTTCTTTTTTTTTTTTAAGTAAAACAGAAAAACTTACCTCTTCAAACTGTTTCCTTGAAAAATTTGCCGTCTTCTGAATTCCTGTGGCCATTACCTACACCAGGACATTTTTTGAGGGCAGGTGTCATTTACAGCCCTGTAGTAATTGTGAATATTAAGTGACCATTAGCGCTGGGTTTAAAGCTGCCTTTGCAGGAAACGACCACAAGGCGGCAGCATTTCTATATTCCCAACTCTGGTTACTAGGGCAACAGGGCCTTCCTGGACGTCCTGGTTGTAGGTTGTAAATTAGAGTGCAATGTGCCAGGACAAACCCCCCAGATGTTATGTCTACTAACTTGTTGTTGGTATTCGTAGCTTAATTTTCATTTTTATCAGAGCAAATTTGATTGCAATGTTTTGCTTGTTCCAGGTGTACAGAATCTGTTTCATTGATACATTTATCTTTTCATTTTTGGATCCTGTTCCATATAGGTTATTACAGAATGTTGTGTAGACCTCTCTTGATGTTCGGTATGTGTTTGGAGATTCTCTCTTTTAAAAGTATTAGCATATGTCTGTTAAACACAATATCCTCCGTTATACATTCCTCACACCTTTCCATCTGGTTAATCACAAGTTTGTTTCCTGAATACGTGAGTGTCCTTCTCTGTGGACATAAGTTGATTAATATCAATTTTTAGATAACACCTATACGTGATATCATAGGATATGTGTCTCTCGCTTTCTGACTTACTTCAAGTTGTGTGATTATCTCTAGCCTCATCTATGGTGCGGCAAATGGCGTTGTTTCTTTCTTTTCTGTGTCTAATATTCCATTGTGTACATGGACCTCTTTTCCGTCCATTCATCTGATGATGGACATTTTTGTTGCTTCCATGTCTTGGCTATTGTAACTACTGCTGCAATACACGATTTTCCATCCCGTGTCTTTTTGATTCTGGCCTTCACAGGTGACAGGCCCAATAGTGGGCCTTCCGGATCATATGGTAACTCCATGCTTACCTTGAAACGCACTGCCGTTCTATTCCGATTATTGGCTGTTACCAGTTTACATCCCACTTAGACCTAGAGGTTACGCTATCCTCCACAACTTCTTCAACATCTGTTGTTTGTAGACTTTTTGCTGATGGTCATTCTCACTGGTGTGAGGTGATACCTTTGGGTAGATTGGATTTGCATGCGTCTAGTAATTCCTGATGTTCAGCTTTTATCAATATCCTTTTTATTTTTTTTTAAGATTGAGTTAAACTTACAACTGCAAATTGCCTTCTTGAAAAATTTGCCACGTTTGAATTCTTTTGGCCATTGCCTACCCCAGGACATTTTTTGAGGGCGTGAGTCATTTACACCCCTGCAGTCCTTCTGAATGTTAGTGACCATTAGCAGTGGATTTAAAGCTGCTGGTTGAGGAAACGGCCTTAGGGTGGCGGCATTTCTACGTTACCAACTCTGCTTGCTAGGGAAACAGAACCTTCCTGCAAGTTGTGCTTTTAGGTTGCACATTAGAGTGGAATGTGGCAGGACAAACCCCCATAACTTTTAGCCTCCTTAATTCTTGTTTGTGTCTTTAATTTATAGTGTTTATCAGAGTCAATTTGACTTAAAACTGTCGTTTGTTCTAAGGGTATAGAATCTTGTTCATTTGCACATATACATATATCTGTTGATCTTCGTGTCCTTTTCCATGTAGGTTATTACAGAGTGATGAGTAGACCACTCTTGGTATTCCATAGGTCTTTGGTGATTCTATATTTTACATGTATTAGTATATGTTTGTTAATCCCAATATCCTAATTTATCCATTCCTCACACCTTTTCATTGGCTTAACCATAAGTTTGTTTTCTCAAGCTGAGATTCTCTTTCTCTCTGGCATTATGTTTATTTATATGAATTTTCAGATAACATAAGTGATCTCATAGGACATTTTTCTTTTCATTCTGTCTTACTTCACGTTTTGTGATTATCTCTAGGCTCATCTGTGGTGCTGCAAATGGCATTGTTTTATTTTTTTCATGGCTAATATTCCATTCTGTCCATATACCACTTCTTCTTTGTCCATTCATCTGTTTTTGGACCTTTTTTTTGCTTCCATGTCTTGGCTGTTTAAATATTGCTGCAGTGCACATTTGCCTGCCTCTGTCTTTCCGATTCTGGTGGTCGTAGGTTATAGACCCAGAAGGTGCCCTGCCGGATCATATGGTAGCTCAATTTTTACCTTTTAAAGCACCTGCGTTCTGTTTTCATTAGTGCTGTTACCGCTTTACATCCCACCAGCAGCTAGAAGGTATACAGTTCTCTAAAACCCCTTCAGCACTTATGGTTTGTAGACTTTTTGTGATTGTCACGTGATAGGTGTGAGGTGAAACCTTTTTGGAGGTTGGATTTTCATGCATCTAATAATTCCTTATACTGAGCTTTGATTATGTCCTTTTTTTCTTTTTCCTTTTCTTAAAGAGTGAGTACAACTTCCCTCTTCATATTGACTCCTTGAAAATTTTGTCATGTGTTGAATTCTCTTGGCTATTCCCTACCCCAGGGCATTTTTTGTGGGCACGTGTCATGTACAGCCCTGCATTCCTGTGAATATTAAGTGACCATAAGCACTGTGTTTAAAGCTGCTGTTGTGGGAAAGAGCCACAAGGCGGCAGCATTATTATGTCCTCAACTCTTGTTAGTAGAGCAACAGAGTCTTCCTGGACGTCGTGTTCCTCGGTTGTAAATTAGAGTGGAATGTGCTCAGACAAACCCCCAGAAGTTTATATCTCCTTACTTATGTTTGTTTTTTAAATTTAATTTATATCTCTTATCGGAGTAAAATTTTTTTATTTTCTTAAATAATTAATTTATTTATTTTTGCCTGTGCTAGGTCTGCGTTTCTGTGCGAGGGCTTTCTATAGCTGTGGCAAGCGGGGCCCACTCTTCATCGTGGTGTGCGGGCCTCTCACTACCGCGGCCTCTCTTGTTGCAGAGCACAGGCTCCAGACGCGCAGGCTCAGTACTTTGGGCTCACGGGCCTAGTTGCTCTGTGGCATGTGGAATCTTCCCATACCAGGGCTTGAACCCGTGTCCCCTGCATTGGCAGGCAGATTCTCAACCACTGCCACACCAGGGAAGCCCCTATCGGAGCAAATTTGATTAGAGTGTTGTGATTGTCTGCCTGTACAGAATCGGGTCAATTATACATACATATATCTGTTCATCTTCGGATCCTGTTACCATGTATCTTATTACAGAGTGTTGAGTAGACCTCCCTTGATATTTGGTAGGTGTTTGGTCATTATATATTTTATATGTATTGGTGATTAGATAATTCATATAGTTTATATGTTATATGTTTATATACATTTAACATACCTTAGTATATGTATGTTACCCCCATAATCCCAATTTATCCGTCTTCCCACCTTTCATTTTGGTTTACCATTCGTTTGTTTTCTAAATCTGTGAGCGTCCTTTTCTGTGGAAATATGTTCATTGGTAGCAATCTTAGGATAACATCTATAAATGATGTCATAGGATATTTGTCATTCCCTTTTGACTTACTTAACGTAATATGATTATTTCTAGGCGCATCTGTAATCCTGAAAACGGCCTTGATCATATTTTTCTGAGGCTAACGTTCCATTCGGTACTTATACCACTTCTTCTTTGTCCATTTCTCTGTTGATGGACATTTTCTTTGCTTGCATGTCTTGCCTATTGTAAATATTGCTGCAGTGCATGTTTTCCTGTCTGTGTCTTTCCGATTCTGGTCTTCTTAGGTTATAGGCCCTTAAGCGGATCGGCCTCATCGTATGGTAGCTCAGTTTTTAGCTTTTAAACGCAGATCCATTCAGTTCTCATGATTAGCTCTTACCAGTTTACATCCAACCAACAGCATAGTGGGTATGGATTTCTCGACAAACCCGTCACCATTCATTGTTTGCATACTTTTTACCGATGTCATTTTGAATATTGGGTGGCGGACTCCTTTTGTAGTTTGGATTTGCATCCAACCGATAATTCCTGATGTTGAGGTTTTATCCATGTTCTTCTATTTTTGTAAACAAAAGAGTGAGTACAACTTACCTCTTCAAATTGTTTTCTT
The DNA here is from genome assembly GCF_028023285.1 of Balaenoptera ricei. Lineage (NCBI taxonomy): Eukaryota > Metazoa > Chordata > Mammalia > Artiodactyla > Balaenopteridae > Balaenoptera > Balaenoptera ricei. The sequence continues at coordinate 92,851,259 of NC_082640.1, forward strand.
GAAAACTTTTCCGCGTTGTGAACTTTTTTGACCATTACCTACCCCAGGACATTTTTTGAGGACACGTGTCATTTACAGCCCTACAGTTACTGTGAATCTTAAGGGACCGTTAGCCCTGTGATTAAAGCTGCTGTTGTGGGAAACGGCCACATGGTGACAGCATTTCTCCATTCCAAATCTGGTTAGTAGGGCAGCAGAGCCTTCCTGAAAGTCGTGTTGCTAGGTTGTAAATTAGAATGGAATGTGCCAGGGAAAACCCCAATAAGTTTATGTCTCATTGATTGTGGTTCCTGGGTTTGATTTTTTAAATTGGGGTAATGATTAGAATAGTGTTTGTCCTAGGTGGGCACAATCAGGTTCAATTGAACATCATATATATCTATACACGTACAGATCCTCTTCCCATGTAAATTACTATTTATTTTAATAAATTTATTTTATTTTTTTATTCATTTTTGGCTGAGTTGGATCTTCGTTGCTGCATGTGGGCTGTCTCTAGTTGCGGTGAGCGGGGGCTACTCTCCGTTGCGCTGCACGGGCTTCTCACTGCAGTGGCTTCTCTTGTTGTGGAGCACGTACTCTAGGCGTGTGGGCTTTAGTAGTTTTGGTGTGTGGGCTCAGTATTCGTGGCTCGTGGGCTCTAAAGCGCAGGCTCAGTAGTTGTGGTGCACGGGCTTAGTTGCTCTGCAGCATGTGGGATCTTCCCGGACCAGGGATCGACGCCGTGTCCCCTGCATTGCCAGGCGGATTCTTAACCACGGCGCCACCCGGGAAGCCCCCGTGTAAATTTTTACAGAGCGTTCAGTAGACCTCCCTTGGTATATGGTTGGTCTTTTTGATATATGTATTTAATATGTATTTGTACACGGATGGTAACCCTAATCTTAATGTATCCATTCCTCCCACCTTTCCTTGTAGATAACCATAGTTTGTTTTCTAAGTCTGTGAGTGTCTTTCTCTGTGGAAATATGTTCATTTGTGTCAGTTGTTAGGTAACACCTAGAAGTGATATCACAGGATATTTGTCGTCTGCTTTCCGACTTACCTCATGGTCTCTGATTATCTCTAGGCTCATCTATGTTGCTGCAAAGAGCAGTGTTTCATTCTTTTCTATGCCGAATATTCCATTGTGTACATGGTCCACTTCTTCTTTGTGCATTCATCTGTTGATGGACGTTTTGGTTGCTTCCAACTCTTGGCTATGCTAAATATTGATGCAGTGCAGGATTGCCAGCCTGTGTCTTTTTGATTCTGGTCTTCTCAAGGGATAGGCCCAGCAGTGGGCCTACTAGATCATATGGTAGCTCAATTTTTACCTTTCAACGCACCTCCATTCTGTTCTCACTACTGGCTGTTACCAGTTGACATCCCACCAGCAACTAGAGGGTACACAGTTCTCTAAAACCCCTTCAGCATTTATTGTTTGTAGATATTTTACCGATGGCATTTTGAGTGTTGGGTGGCGATACCTTTTGTAGTTTGGATTTGCATGCATCTAATAGTTCCCTATATTGAGCTTTCATCCACGTCCATTTTCTTTTTTTTTTTTTAAGTAAAACAGAAAAACTTACCTCTTCAAACTGTTTCCTTGAAAAATTTGCCGTCTTCTGAATTCCTGTGGCCATTACCTACACCAGGACATTTTTTGAGGGCAGGTGTCATTTACAGCCCTGTAGTAATTGTGAATATTAAGTGACCATTAGCGCTGGGTTTAAAGCTGCCTTTGCAGGAAACGACCACAAGGCGGCAGCATTTCTATATTCCCAACTCTGGTTACTAGGGCAACAGGGCCTTCCTGGACGTCCTGGTTGTAGGTTGTAAATTAGAGTGCAATGTGCCAGGACAAACCCCCCAGATGTTATGTCTACTAACTTGTTGTTGGTATTCGTAGCTTAATTTTCATTTTTATCAGAGCAAATTTGATTGCAATGTTTTGCTTGTTCCAGGTGTACAGAATCTGTTTCATTGATACATTTATCTTTTCATTTTTGGATCCTGTTCCATATAGGTTATTACAGAATGTTGTGTAGACCTCTCTTGATGTTCGGTATGTGTTTGGAGATTCTCTCTTTTAAAAGTATTAGCATATGTCTGTTAAACACAATATCCTCCGTTATACATTCCTCACACCTTTCCATCTGGTTAATCACAAGTTTGTTTCCTGAATACGTGAGTGTCCTTCTCTGTGGACATAAGTTGATTAATATCAATTTTTAGATAACACCTATACGTGATATCATAGGATATGTGTCTCTCGCTTTCTGACTTACTTCAAGTTGTGTGATTATCTCTAGCCTCATCTATGGTGCGGCAAATGGCGTTGTTTCTTTCTTTTCTGTGTCTAATATTCCATTGTGTACATGGACCTCTTTTCCGTCCATTCATCTGATGATGGACATTTTTGTTGCTTCCATGTCTTGGCTATTGTAACTACTGCTGCAATACACGATTTTCCATCCCGTGTCTTTTTGATTCTGGCCTTCACAGGTGACAGGCCCAATAGTGGGCCTTCCGGATCATATGGTAACTCCATGCTTACCTTGAAACGCACTGCCGTTCTATTCCGATTATTGGCTGTTACCAGTTTACATCCCACTTAGACCTAGAGGTTACGCTATCCTCCACAACTTCTTCAACATCTGTTGTTTGTAGACTTTTTGCTGATGGTCATTCTCACTGGTGTGAGGTGATACCTTTGGGTAGATTGGATTTGCATGCGTCTAGTAATTCCTGATGTTCAGCTTTTATCAATATCCTTTTTATTTTTTTTTAAGATTGAGTTAAACTTACAACTGCAAATTGCCTTCTTGAAAAATTTGCCACGTTTGAATTCTTTTGGCCATTGCCTACCCCAGGACATTTTTTGAGGGCGTGAGTCATTTACACCCCTGCAGTCCTTCTGAATGTTAGTGACCATTAGCAGTGGATTTAAAGCTGCTGGTTGAGGAAACGGCCTTAGGGTGGCGGCATTTCTACGTTACCAACTCTGCTTGCTAGGGAAACAGAACCTTCCTGCAAGTTGTGCTTTTAGGTTGCACATTAGAGTGGAATGTGGCAGGACAAACCCCCATAACTTTTAGCCTCCTTAATTCTTGTTTGTGTCTTTAATTTATAGTGTTTATCAGAGTCAATTTGACTTAAAACTGTCGTTTGTTCTAAGGGTATAGAATCTTGTTCATTTGCACATATACATATATCTGTTGATCTTCGTGTCCTTTTCCATGTAGGTTATTACAGAGTGATGAGTAGACCACTCTTGGTATTCCATAGGTCTTTGGTGATTCTATATTTTACATGTATTAGTATATGTTTGTTAATCCCAATATCCTAATTTATCCATTCCTCACACCTTTTCATTGGCTTAACCATAAGTTTGTTTTCTCAAGCTGAGATTCTCTTTCTCTCTGGCATTATGTTTATTTATATGAATTTTCAGATAACATAAGTGATCTCATAGGACATTTTTCTTTTCATTCTGTCTTACTTCACGTTTTGTGATTATCTCTAGGCTCATCTGTGGTGCTGCAAATGGCATTGTTTTATTTTTTTCATGGCTAATATTCCATTCTGTCCATATACCACTTCTTCTTTGTCCATTCATCTGTTTTTGGACCTTTTTTTTGCTTCCATGTCTTGGCTGTTTAAATATTGCTGCAGTGCACATTTGCCTGCCTCTGTCTTTCCGATTCTGGTGGTCGTAGGTTATAGACCCAGAAGGTGCCCTGCCGGATCATATGGTAGCTCAATTTTTACCTTTTAAAGCACCTGCGTTCTGTTTTCATTAGTGCTGTTACCGCTTTACATCCCACCAGCAGCTAGAAGGTATACAGTTCTCTAAAACCCCTTCAGCACTTATGGTTTGTAGACTTTTTGTGATTGTCACGTGATAGGTGTGAGGTGAAACCTTTTTGGAGGTTGGATTTTCATGCATCTAATAATTCCTTATACTGAGCTTTGATTATGTCCTTTTTTTCTTTTTCCTTTTCTTAAAGAGTGAGTACAACTTCCCTCTTCATATTGACTCCTTGAAAATTTTGTCATGTGTTGAATTCTCTTGGCTATTCCCTACCCCAGGGCATTTTTTGTGGGCACGTGTCATGTACAGCCCTGCATTCCTGTGAATATTAAGTGACCATAAGCACTGTGTTTAAAGCTGCTGTTGTGGGAAAGAGCCACAAGGCGGCAGCATTATTATGTCCTCAACTCTTGTTAGTAGAGCAACAGAGTCTTCCTGGACGTCGTGTTCCTCGGTTGTAAATTAGAGTGGAATGTGCTCAGACAAACCCCCAGAAGTTTATATCTCCTTACTTATGTTTGTTTTTTAAATTTAATTTATATCTCTTATCGGAGTAAAATTTTTTTATTTTCTTAAATAATTAATTTATTTATTTTTGCCTGTGCTAGGTCTGCGTTTCTGTGCGAGGGCTTTCTATAGCTGTGGCAAGCGGGGCCCACTCTTCATCGTGGTGTGCGGGCCTCTCACTACCGCGGCCTCTCTTGTTGCAGAGCACAGGCTCCAGACGCGCAGGCTCAGTACTTTGGGCTCACGGGCCTAGTTGCTCTGTGGCATGTGGAATCTTCCCATACCAGGGCTTGAACCCGTGTCCCCTGCATTGGCAGGCAGATTCTCAACCACTGCCACACCAGGGAAGCCCCTATCGGAGCAAATTTGATTAGAGTGTTGTGATTGTCTGCCTGTACAGAATCGGGTCAATTATACATACATATATCTGTTCATCTTCGGATCCTGTTACCATGTATCTTATTACAGAGTGTTGAGTAGACCTCCCTTGATATTTGGTAGGTGTTTGGTCATTATATATTTTATATGTATTGGTGATTAGATAATTCATATAGTTTATATGTTATATGTTTATATACATTTAACATACCTTAGTATATGTATGTTACCCCCATAATCCCAATTTATCCGTCTTCCCACCTTTCATTTTGGTTTACCATTCGTTTGTTTTCTAAATCTGTGAGCGTCCTTTTCTGTGGAAATATGTTCATTGGTAGCAATCTTAGGATAACATCTATAAATGATGTCATAGGATATTTGTCATTCCCTTTTGACTTACTTAACGTAATATGATTATTTCTAGGCGCATCTGTAATCCTGAAAACGGCCTTGATCATATTTTTCTGAGGCTAACGTTCCATTCGGTACTTATACCACTTCTTCTTTGTCCATTTCTCTGTTGATGGACATTTTCTTTGCTTGCATGTCTTGGCTATTGTAAATATTGCTGCAGTGCATGTTTTCCTGTCTGTGTCTTTCCGATTCTGGTCTTCTTAGGTTATAGGCCCTTAAGCGGATCGGCCTCATCGTATGGTAGCTCAGTTTTTAGCTTTTAAACGCAGATCCATTCAGTTCTCATGATTAGCTCTTACCAGTTTACATCCAACCAACAGCATAGTGGGTATGGATTTCTCGACAAACCCGTCACCATTCATTGTTTGCATACTTTTTACCGATGTCATTTTGAATATTGGGTGGCGGACTCCTTTTGTAGTTTGGATTTGCATCCAACCGATAATTCCTGATGTTGAGGTTTTATCCATGTTCTTCTATTTTTGTAAACAAAAGAGTGAGTACAACTTACCTCTTCAAATTGTTTTCTTGAAAACTTTTCCGCGTTGTGAACTTTTTTGACCATTACCTACCCCAGGACATTTTTTGAGGACACGTGTCATTTACAGCCCTACAGTTACTGTGAATCTTAAGGGACCGTTAGCCCTGTGATTAAAGCTGCTGTTGTGGGAAACGGCCACATGGTGACAGCATTTCTCCATTCCAAATCTGGTTAGTAGGGCAGCAGAGCCTTCCTGAAAGTCGTGTTGCTAGGTTGTAAATTAGAATGGAATGTGCCAGGGAAAACCCCAATAAGTTTATGTCTCATTGATTGTGGTTCCTGGGTTTGATTTTTTAAATTGGGGTAATGATTAGAATAGTGTTTGTCCTAGGTGGGCACAATCAGGTTCAATTGAACATCATATATATCTATACACGTACAGATCCTCTTCCCATGTAAATTACTATTTATTTTAATAAATTTATTTTATTTTTTTATTCATTTTTGGCTGAGTTGGATCTTCGTTGCTGCATGTGGGCTGTCTCTAGTTGCGGTGAGCGGGGGCTACTCTCCGTTGCGCTGCACGGGCTTCTCACTGCAGTGGCTTCTCTTGTTGTGGAGCACGTACTCTAGGCGTGTGGGCTTTAGTAGTTTTGGTGTGTGGGCTCAGTATTCGTGGCTCGTGGGCTCTAAAGCGCAGGCTCAGTAGTTGTGGTGCACGGGCTTAGTTGCTCTGCAGCATGTGGGATCTTCCCGGACCAGGGATCGACGCCGTGTCCCCTGCATTGCCAGGCGGATTCTTAACCACGGCGCCACCCGGGAAGCCCCCGTGTAAATTTTTACAGAGCGTTCAGTAGACCTCCCTTGGTATATGGTTGGTCTTTTTGATATATGTATTTAATATGTATTTGTACACGGATGGTAACCCTAATCTTAATGTATCCATTCCTCCCACCTTTCCTTGTAGATAACCATAGTTTGTTTTCTAAGTCTGTGAGTGTCTTTCTCTGTGGAAATATGTTCATTTGTGTCAGTTGTTAGGTAACACCTAGAAGTGATATCACAGGATATTTGTCGTCTGCTTTCCGACTTACCTCATGGTCTCTGATTATCTCTAGGCTCATCTATGTTGCTGCAAAGAGCAGTGTTTCATTCTTTTCTATGCCGAATATTCCATTGTGTACATGGTCCACTTCTTCTTTGTGCATTCATCTGTTGATGGACGTTTTGGTTGCTTCCAACTCTTGGCTATGCTAAATATTGATGCAGTGCAGGATTGCCAGCCTGTGTCTTTTTGATTCTGGTCTTCTCAAGGGATAGGCCCAGCAGTGGGCCTACTAGATCATATGGTAGCTCAATTTTTACCTTTCAACGCACCTCCATTCTGTTCTCACTACTGGCTGTTACCAGTTGACATCCCACCAGCAACTAGAGGGTACACAGTTCTCTAAAACCCCTTCAGCATTTATTGTTTGTAGATATTTTACCGATGGCATTTTGAGTGTTGGGTGGCGATACCTTTTGTAGTTTGGATTTGCATGCATCTAATAGTTCCCTATATTGAGCTTTCATCCACGTCCATTTTCTTTTTTTTTTTTTAAGTAAAACAGAAAAACTTACCTCTTCAAACTGTTTCCTTGAAAAATTTGCCGTCTTCTGAATTCCTGTGGCCATTACCTACACCAGGACATTTTTTGAGGGCAGGTGTCATTTACAGCCCTGTAGTAATTGTGAATATTAAGTGACCATTAGCGCTGGGTTTAAAGCTGCCTTTGCAGGAAACGACCACAAGGCGGCAGCATTTCTATATTCCCAACTCTGGTTACTAGGGCAACAGGGCCTTCCTGGACGTCCTGGTTGTAGGTTGTAAATTAGAGTGCAATGTGCCAGGACAAACCCCCCAGATGTTATGTCTACTAACTTGTTGTTGGTATTCGTAGCTTAATTTTCATTTTTATCAGAGCAAATTTGATTGCAATGTTTTGCTTGTTCCAGGTGTACAGAATCTGTTTCATTGATACATTTATCTTTTCATTTTTGGATCCTGTTCCATATAGGTTATTACAGAATGTTGTGTAGACCTCTCTTGATGTTCGGTATGTGTTTGGAGATTCTCTCTTTTAAAAGTATTAGCATATGTCTGTTAAACACAATATCCTCCGTTATACATTCCTCACACCTTTCCATCTGGTTAATCACAAGTTTGTTTCCTGAATACGTGAGTGTCCTTCTCTGTGGACATAAGTTGATTAATATCAATTTTTAGATAACACCTATACGTGATATCATAGGATATGTGTCTCTCGCTTTCTGACTTACTTCAAGTTGTGTGATTATCTCTAGCCTCATCTATGGTGCGGCAAATGGCGTTGTTTCTTTCTTTTCTGTGTCTAATATTCCATTGTGTACATGGACCTCTTTTCCGTCCATTCATCTGATGATGGACATTTTTGTTGCTTCCATGTCTTGGCTATTGTAACTACTGCTGCAATACACGATTTTCCATCCCGTGTCTTTTTGATTCTGGCCTTCACAGGTGACAGGCCCAATAGTGGGCCTTCCGGATCATATGGTAACTCCATGCTTACCTTGAAACGCACTGCCGTTCTATTCCGATTATTGGCTGTTACCAGTTTACATCCCACTTAGACCTAGAGGTTACGCTATCCTCCACAACTTCTTCAACATCTGTTGTTTGTAGACTTTTTGCTGATGGTCATTCTCACTGGTGTGAGGTGATACCTTTGGGTAGATTGGATTTGCATGCGTCTAGTAATTCCTGATGTTCAGCTTTTATCAATATCCTTTTTATTTTTTTTTAAGATTGAGTTAAACTTACAACTGCAAATTGCCTTCTTGAAAAATTTGCCACGTTTGAATTCTTTTGGCCATTGCCTACCCCAGGACATTTTTTGAGGGCGTGAGTCATTTACACCCCTGCAGTCCTTCTGAATGTTAGTGACCATTAGCAGTGGATTTAAAGCTGCTGGTTGAGGAAACGGCCTTAGGGTGGCGGCATTTCTACGTTACCAACTCTGCTTGCTAGGGAAACAGAACCTTCCTGCAAGTTGTGCTTTTAGGTTGCACATTAGAGTGGAATGTGGCAGGACAAACCCCCATAACTTTTAGCCTCCTTAATTCTTGTTTGTGTCTTTAATTTATAGTGTTTATCAGAGTCAATTTGACTTAAAACTGTCGTTTGTTCTAAGGGTATAGAATCTTGTTCATTTGCACATATACATATATCTGTTGATCTTCGTGTCCTTTTCCATGTAGGTTATTACAGAGTGATGAGTAGACCACTCTTGGTATTCCATAGGTCTTTGGTGATTCTATATTTTACATGTATTAGTATATGTTTGTTAATCCCAATATCCTAATTTATCCATTCCTCACACCTTTTCATTGGCTTAACCATAAGTTTGTTTTCTCAAGCTGAGATTCTCTTTCTCTCTGGCATTATGTTTATTTATATGAATTTTCAGATAACATAAGTGATCTCATAGGACATTTTTCTTTTCATTCTGTCTTACTTCACGTTTTGTGATTATCTCTAGGCTCATCTGTGGTGCTGCAAATGGCATTGTTTTATTTTTTTCATGGCTAATATTCCATTCTGTCCATATACCACTTCTTCTTTGTCCATTCATCTGTTTTTGGACCTTTTTTTTGCTTCCATGTCTTGGCTGTTTAAATATTGCTGCAGTGCACATTTGCCTGCCTCTGTCTTTCCGATTCTGGTGGTCGTAGGTTATAGACCCAGAAGGTGCCCTGCCGGATCATATGGTAGCTCAATTTTTACCTTTTAAAGCACCTGCGTTCTGTTTTCATTAGTGCTGTTACCGCTTTACATCCCACCAGCAGCTAGAAGGTATACAGTTCTCTAAAACCCCTTCAGCACTTATGGTTTGTAGACTTTTTGTGATTGTCACGTGATAGGTGTGAGGTGAAACCTTTTTGGAGGTTGGATTTTCATGCATCTAATAATTCCTTATACTGAGCTTTGATTATGTCCTTTTTTTCTTTTTCCTTTTCTTAAAGAGTGAGTACAACTTCCCTCTTCATATTGACTCCTTGAAAATTTTGTCATGTGTTGAATTCTCTTGGCTATTCCCTACCCCAGGGCATTTTTTGTGGGCACGTGTCATGTACAGCCCTGCATTCCTGTGAATATTAAGTGACCATAAGCACTGTGTTTAAAGCTGCTGTTGTGGGAAAGAGCCACAAGGCGGCAGCATTATTATGTCCTCAACTCTTGTTAGTAGAGCAACAGAGTCTTCCTGGACGTCGTGTTCCTCGGTTGTAAATTAGAGTGGAATGTGCTCAGACAAACCCCCAGAAGTTTATATCTCCTTACTTATGTTTGTTTTTTAAATTTAATTTATATCTCTTATCGGAGTAAAATTTTTTTATTTTCTTAAATAATTAATTTATTTATTTTTGCCTGTGCTAGGTCTGCGTTTCTGTGCGAGGGCTTTCTATAGCTGTGGCAAGCGGGGCCCACTCTTCATCGTGGTGTGCGGGCCTCTCACTACCGCGGCCTCTCTTGTTGCAGAGCACAGGCTCCAGACGCGCAGGCTCAGTACTTTGGGCTCACGGGCCTAGTTGCTCTGTGGCATGTGGAATCTTCCCATACCAGGGCTTGAACCCGTGTCCCCTGCATTGGCAGGCAGATTCTCAACCACTGCCACACCAGGGAAGCCCCTATCGGAGCAAATTTGATTAGAGTGTTGTGATTGTCTGCCTGTACAGAATCGGGTCAATTATACATACATATATCTGTTCATCTTCGGATCCTGTTACCATGTATCTTATTACAGAGTGTTGAGTAGACCTCCCTTGATATTTGGTAGGTGTTTGGTCATTATATATTTTATATGTATTGGTGATTAGATAATTCATATAGTTTATATGTTATATGTTTATATACATTTAACATACCTTAGTATATGTATGTTACCCCCATAATCCCAATTTATCCGTCTTCCCACCTTTCATTTTGGTTTACCATTCGTTTGTTTTCTAAATCTGTGAGCGTCCTTTTCTGTGGAAATATGTTCATTGGTAGCAATCTTAGGATAACATCTATAAATGATGTCATAGGATATTTGTCATTCCCTTTTGACTTACTTAACGTAATATGATTATTTCTAGGCGCATCTGTAATCCTGAAAACGGCATTGATCATATTTTTCTGAGGCTAACGTTCCATTCGGTACTTATACCACTTCTTCTTTGTCCATTTCTCTGTTGATGGACATTTTCTTTGCTTGCATGTCTTGGCTATTGTAAATATTGCTGCAGTGCATGTTTTCCTGTCTGTGTCTTTCCGATTCTGGTCTTCTTAGGTTATAGGCCCTTAAGCGGATCGGCCTCATCGTATGGTAGCTCAGTTTTTAGCTTTTAAACGCAGATCCATTCAGTTCTCATGATTAGCTCTTACCAGTTTACATCCAACCAACAGCATAGTGGGTATGGATTTCTCGACAAACCCGTCACCATTCATTGTTTGCATACTTTTTACCGATGTCATTTTGAATATTGGGTGGCGGACTCCTTTTGTAGTTTGGATTTGCATCCAACCGATAATTCCTGATGTTGAGGTTTTATCCATGTTCTTCTATTTTTGTAAACAAAAGAGTGAGTACAACTTACCTCTTCAAATTGTTTTCTTGAAAACTTTTCCGCGTTGTGAACTTTTTTGACCATTACCTACCCCAGGACATTTTTTGAGGACACGTGTCATTTACAGCCCTACAGTTACTGTGAATCTTAAGGGACCGTTAGCCCTGTGATTAAAGCTGCTGTTGTGGGAAACGGCCACATGGTGACAGCATTTCTCCATTCCAAATCTGGTTAGTAGGGCAGCAGAGCCTTCCTGAAAGTCGTGTTGCTAGGTTGTAAATTAGAATGGAATGTGCCAGGGAAAACCCCAATAAGTTTATGTCTCATTGATTGTGGTTCCTGGGTTTGATTTTTTAAATTGGGGTAATGATTAGAATAGTGTTTGTCCTAGGTGGGCACAATCAGGTTCAATTGAACATCATATATATCTATACACGTACAGATCCTCTTCCCATGTAAATTACTATTTATTTTAATAAATTTATTTTATTTTTTTATTCATTTTTGGCTGAGTTGGATCTTCGTTGCTGCATGTGGGCTGTCTCTAGTTGCGGTGAGCGGGGGCTACTCTCCGTTGCGCTGCACGGGCTTCTCACTGCAGTGGCTTCTCTTGTTGTGGAGCACGTACTCTAGGCGTGTGGGCTTTAGTAGTTTTGGTGTGTGGGCTCAGTATTCGTGGCTCGTGGGCTCTAAAGCGCAGGCTCAGTAGTTGTGGTGCACGGGCTTAGTTGCTCTGCAGCATGTGGGATCTTCCCGGACCAGGGATCGACGCCGTGTCCCCTGCATTGCCAGGCGGATTCTTAACCACGGCGCCACCCGGGAAGCCCCCGTGTAAATTTTTACAGAGCGTTCAGTAGACCTCCCTTGGTATATGGTTGGTCTTTTTGATATATGTATTTAATATGTATTTGTACACGGATGGTAACCCTAATCTTAATGTATCCATTCCTCCCACCTTTCCTTGTAGATAACCATAGTTTGTTTTCTAAGTCTGTGAGTGTCTTTCTCTGTGGAAATATGTTCATTTGTGTCAGTTGTTAGGTAACACCTAGAAGTGATATCACAGGATATTTGTTGTCTGCTTTCCGACTTACCTCATGGTCTCTGATTATCTCTAGGCTCATCTATGTTGCTGCAAAGAGCAGTGTTTCATTCTTTTCTATGCCGAATATTCCATTGTGTACATGGTCCACTTCTTCTTTGTGCATTCATCTGTTGATGGACGTTTTGGTTGCTTCCAACTCTTGGCTATGCTAAATATTGATGCAGTGCAGGATTGCCAGCCTGTGTCTTTTTGATTCTGGTCTTCTCAAGGGATAGGCCCAGCAGTGGGCCTACTAGATCATATGGTAGCTCAATTTTTACCTTTCAACGCACCTCCATTCTGTTCTCACTACTGGCTGTTACCAGTTGACATCCCACCAGCAACTAGAGGGTACACAGTTCTCTAAAACCCCTTCAGCATTTATTGTTTGTAGATATTTTACCGATGGCATTTTGAGTGTTGGGTGGCGATACCTTTTGTAGTTTGGATTTGCATGCATCTAATAGTTCCCTATATTGAGCTTTCATCCACGTCCATTTTCTTTTTTTTTTTTAAGTAAAACAGAAAAACTTACCTCTTCAAACTGTTTCCTTGAAAAATTTGCCGTCTTCTGAATTCCTGTGGCCATTACCTACACCAGGACATTTTTTGAGGGCAGGTGTCATTTACAGCCCTGTAGTAATTGTGAATATTAAGTGACCATTAGCGCTGGGTTTAAAGCTGCCTTTGCAGGAAACGACCACAAGGCGGCAGCATTTCTATATTCCCAACTCTGGTTACTAGGGCAACAGGGCCTTCCTGGACGTCCTGGTTGTAGGTTGTAAATTAGAGTGCAATGTGCCAGGACAAACCCCCCAGATGTTATGTCTACTAACTTGTTGTTGGTATTCGTAGCTTAATTTTCATTTTTATCAGAGCAAATTTGATTGCAATGTTTTGCTTGTTCCAGGTGTACAGAATCTGTTTCATTGATACATTTATCTTTTCATTTTTGGATCCTGTTCCATATAGGTTATTACAGAATGTTGTGTAGACCTCTCTTGATGTTCGGTATGTGTTTGGAGATTCTCTCTTTTAAAAGTATTAGCATATGTCTGTTAAACACAATATCCTCCGTTATACATTCCTCACACCTTTCCATCTGGTTAATCACAAGTTTGTTTCCTGAATACGTGAGTGTCCTTCTCTGTGGACATAAGTTGATTAATATCAATTTTTAGATAACACCTATACGTGATATCATAGGATATGTGTCTCTCGCTTTCTGACTTACTTCAAGTTGTGTGATTATCTCTAGCCTCATCTATGGTGCGGCAAATGGCGTTGTTTCTTTCTTTTCTGTGTCTAATATTCCATTGTGTACATGGACCTCTTTTCCGTCCATTCATCTGATGATGGACATTTTTGTTGCTTCCATGTCTTGGCTATTGTAACTACTGCTGCAATACACGATTTTCCATCCCGTGTCTTTTTGATTCTGGCCTTCACAGGTGACAGGCCCAATAGTGGGCCTTCCGGATCATATGGTAACTCCATGCTTACCTTGAAACGCACTGCCGTTCTGTTCCGATTATTGGCTGTTACCAGTTTACATCCCACTTAGACCTAGAGGTTACGCTATCCTCCACAACTACTTCAACATCTGTTGTTTGTAGACTTTTTGCTGATGGTCATTCTCACTGGTGTGAGGTGATACCTTTGGGTAGATTGGATTTGCATGCGTCTAGTAATTCCTGATGTTCAGCTTTTATCAATATCCTTTTTATTTTTTTTTAAGATTGAGTTAAACTTACAACTGCAAATTGCCTTCTTGAAAAATTTGCCACGTTTGAATTCTTTTGGCCATTGCCTACCCCAGGACATTTTTTGAGGGCGTGAGTCATTTACACCCCTGCAGTCCTTCTGAATGTTAGTGACCATTAGCAGTGGATTTAAAGCTGCTGGTTGAGGAAACGGCCTTAGGGTGGCGGCATTTCTACGTTACCAACTCTGCTTGCTAGGGAAACAGAACCTTCCTGCAAGTTGTGCTTTTAGGTTGCACATTAGAGTGGAATGTGGCAGGACAAACCCCCATAACTTTTAGCCTCCTTAATTCTTGTTTGTGTCTTTAATTTATAGTGTTTATCAGAGTCAATTTGACTTAAAACTGTCGTTTGTTCTAAGGGTATAGAATCTTGTTCATTTGCACATATACATATATCTGTTGATCTTCGTGTCCTTTTCCATGTAGGTTATTACAGAGTGATGAGTAGACCACTCTTGGTATTCCATAGGTCTTTGGTGATTCTATATTTTACATGTATTAGTATATGTTTGTTAATCCCAATATCCTAATTTATCCATTCCTCACACCTTTTCATTGGCTTAACCATAAGTTTGTTTTCTCAAGCTGAGATTCTCTTTCTCTCTGGCATTATGTTTATTTATATGAATTTTCAGATAACATAAGTGATCTCATAGGACATTTTTCTTTTCATTCTGTCTTACTTCACGTTTTGTGATTATCTCTAGGCTCATCTGTGGTGCTGCAAATGGCATTGTTTTATTTTTTTCATGGCTAATATTCCATTCTGTCCATATACCACTTCTTCTTTGTCCATTCATCTGTTTTTGGACCTTTTTTTTGCTTCCATGTCTTGGCTGTTTAAATATTGCTGCAGTGCACATTTGCCTGCCTCTGTCTTTCCGATTCTGGTGGTCGTAGGTTATAGACCCAGAAGGTGCCCTGCCGGATCATATGGTAGCTCAATTTTTACCTTTTAAAGCACCTGCGTTCTGTTTTCATTAGTGCTGTTACCGCTTTACATCCCACCAGCAGCTAGAAGGTATACAGTTCTCTAAAACCCCTTCAGCACTTATGGTTTGTAGACTTTTTGTGATTGTCACGTGATAGGTGTGAGGTGAAACCTTTTTGGAGGTTGGATTTTCATGCATCTAATAATTCCTTATACTGAGCTTTGATTATGTCCTTTTTTTCTTTTTCCTTTTCTTAAAGAGTGAGTACAACTTCCCTCTTCATATTGACTCCTTGAAAATTTTGTCATGTGTTGAATTCTCTTGGCTATTCCCTACCCCAGGGCATTTTTTGTGGGCACGTGTCATGTACAGCCCTGCATTCCTGTGAATATTAAGTGACCATAAGCACTGTGTTTAAAGCTGCTGTTGTGGGAAAGAGCCACAAGGCGGCAGCATTATTATGTCCTCAACTCTTGTTAGTAGAGCAACAGAGTCTTCCTGGACGTCGTGTTCCTCGGTTGTAAATTAGAGTGGAATGTGCTCAGACAAACCCCCAGAAGTTTATATCTCCTTACTTATGTTTGTTTTTTAAATTTAATTTATATCTCTTATCGGAGTAAAATTTTTTTATTTTCTTAAATAATTAATTTATTTATTTTTGCCTGTGCTAGGTCTGCGTTTCTGTGCGAGGGCTTTCTATAGCTGTGGCAAGCGGGGCCCACTCTTCATCGTGGTGTGCGGGCCTCTCACTACCGCGGCCTCTCTTGTTGCAGAGCACAGGCTCCAGACGCGCAGGCTCAGTACTTTGGGCTCACGGGCCTAGTTGCTCTGTGGCATGTGGAATCTTCCCATACCAGGGCTTGAACCCGTGTCCCCTGCATTGGCAGGCAGATTCTCAACCACTGCCACACCAGGGAAGCCCCTATCGGAGCAAATTTGATTAGAGTGTTGTGATTGTCTGCCTGTACAGAATCGGGTCAATTATACATACATATATCTGTTCATCTTCGGATCCTGTTACCATGTATCTTATTACAGAGTGTTGAGTAGACCTCCCTTGATATTTGGTAGGTGTTTGGTCATTATATATTTTATATGTATTGGTGATTAGATAATTCATATAGTTTATATGTTATATGTTTATATACATTTAACATACCTTAGTATATGTATGTTACCCCCATAATCCCAATTTATCCGTCTTCCCACCTTTCATTTTGGTTTACCATTCGTTTGTTTTCTAAATCTGTGAGCGTCCTTTTCTGTGGAAATATGTTCATTGGTAGCAATCTTAGGATAACATCTATAAATGATGTCATAGGATATTTGTCATTCCCTTTTGACTTACTTAACGTAATATGATTATTTCTAGGCGCATCTGTAATCCTGAAAACGGCATTGATCATATTTTTCTGAGGCTAACGTTCCATTCGGTACTTATACCACTTCTTCTTTGTCCATTTCTCTGTTGATGGACATTTTCTTTGCTTGCATGTCTTGGCTATTGTAAATATTGCTGCAGTGCATGTTTTCCTGTCTGTGTCTTTCCGATTCTGGTCTTCTTAGGTTATAGGCCCTTAAGCGGATCGGCCTCATCGTATGGTAGCTCAGTTTTTAGCTTTTAAACGCAGATCCATTCAGTTCTCATGATTAGCTCTTACCAGTTTACATCCAACCAACAGCATAGTGGGTATGGATTTCTCGACAAACCCGTCACCATTCATTGTTTGCATACTTTTTACCGATGTCATTTTGAATATTGGGTGGCGGACTCCTTTTGTAGTTTGGATTTGCATCCAACCGATAATTCCTGATGTTGAGGTTTTATCCATGTTCTTCTATTTTTGTAAACAAAAGAGTGAGTACAACTTACCTCTTCAAATTGTTTTCTTGAAAACTTTTCCGCGTTGTGAACTTTTTTGACCATTACCTACCCCAGGACATTTTTTGAGGACACGTGTCATTTACAGCCCTACAGTTACTGTGAATCACAGGGACCGTTAGCCCTGTGATTAAAGCTGCTGTTGTGGGAAACGGCCACATGGTGACAGCATTTCTCCATTCCAAATCTGGTTAGTAGGGCAGCAGAGCCTTCCTGAAAGTCGTGTTGCTAGGTTGTAAATTAGAATGGAATGTGCCAGGGAAAACCCCAATAAGTTTATGTCTCATTGATTGTGGTTCCTGGGTTTGATTTTTTAAATTGGGGTAATGATTAGAATAGTGTTTGTCCTAGGTGGGCACAATCAGGTTCAATTGAACATCATATATATCTATACACGTACAGATCCTCTTCCCATGTAAATTACTATTTATTTTAATAAATTTATTTTATTTTTTTATTCATTTTTGGCTGAGTTGGATCTTCGTTGCTGCATGTGGGCTGTCTCTAGTTGCGGTGAGCGGGGGCTACTCTCCGTTGCGCTGCACGGGTTTCTCACTGCAGTGGCTTCTCTTGTTGTGGAGCACGTACTCTAGGCGTGTGGGCTTTAGTAGTTTTGGTGTGTGGGCTCAGTATTCGTGGCTCGTGGGCTCTAAAGCGCAGGCTCAGTAGTTGTGGTGCACGGGCTTAGTTGCTCTGCAGCATGTGGGATCTTCCCGGACCAGGGATCGACGCCGTGTCCCCTGCATTGCCAGGCGGATTCTTAACCACGGCGCCACCCGGGAAGCCCCCGTGTAAATTTTTACGGAGCGTTCAGTAGACCTCCCTTGGTATATGGTTGGTCTTTTTGATATATGTATTTAATATGTATTTGTACACGGATGGTAACCCTAATCTTAATGTATCCATTCCTCCCACCTTTCCTTGTAGATAACCATAGTTTGTTTTCTAAGTCTGTGAGTGTCTTTCTCTGTGGAAATATGTTCATTTGTGTCAGTTGTTAGGTAACACCTAGAAGTGATATCACAGGATATTTGTCGTCTGCTTTCCGACTTACCTCATGGTCTCTGATTATCTCTAGGCTCATCTATGTTGCTGCAAAGAGCAGTGTTTCATTCTTTTCTATGCCGAATATTCCATTGTGTACATGGTCCACTTCTTCTTTGTGCATTCATCTGTTGATGGACGTTTTGGTTGCCTCCAACTCTTGGCTATGCTAAATATTGATGCAGTGCAGGATTGCCAGCCTGTGTCTTTTTGATTCTGGTCTTCTCAAGGGATAGGCCCAGCAGTGGGCCTACTAGATCATATGGTAGCTCAATTTTTACCTTTCAACGCACCTCCATTCTGTTCTCACTACTGGCTGTTACCAGTTGACATCCCACCAGCAACTAGAGGGTACACAGTTCTCTAAAACCCCTTCAGCATTTATTGTTTGTAGATATTTTACCGATGGCATTTTGAGTGTTGGGTGGCGATACCTTTTGTAGTTTGGATTTGCATGCATCTAATAGTTCCCTATATTGAGCTTTCATCCACGTCCATTTTCTTTTTTTTTTTTTAAGTAAAACAGAAAAACTTACCTCTTCAAACTGTTTCCTTGAAAAATTTGCCGTCTTCTGAATTCCTGTGGCCATTACCTACACCAGGACATTTTTTGAGGGCAGGTGTCATTTACAGCCCTGTAGTAATTGTGAATATTAAGTGACCATTAGCGCTGGGTTTAAAGCTGCCTTTGCAGGAAACGACCACAAGGCGGCAGCATTTCTATATTCCCAACTCTGGTTACTAGGGCAACAGGGCCTTCCTGGACGTCCTGGTTGTAGGTTGTAAATTAGAGTGCAATGTGCCAGGACAAACCCCCCAGATGTTATGTCTACTAACTTGTTGTTGGTATTCGTAGCTTAATTTTCATTTTTATCAGAGCAAATTTGATTGCAATGTTTTGCTTGTTCCAGGTGTACAGAATCTGTTTCATTGATACATTTATCTTTTCATTTTTGGATCCTGTTCCATATAGGTTATTACAGAATGTTGTGTAGACCTCTCTTGATGTTCGGTATGTGTTTGGAGATTCTCTCTTTTAAAAGTATTAGCATATGTCTGTTAAACACAATATCCTCCGTTATACATTCCTCACACCTTTCCATCTGGTTAATCACAAGTTTGTTTCCTGAATACGTGAGTGTCCTTCTCTGTGGACATAAGTTGATTAATATCAATTTTTAGATAACACCTATACGTGATATCATAGGATATGTGTCTCTCGCTTTCTGACTTACTTCAAGTTGTGTGATTATCTCTAGCCTCATCTATGGTGCGGCAAATGGCATTGTTTCTTTCTTTTCTGTGTCTAATATTCCATTGTGTACATGGACCTCTTTTCCGTCCATTCATCTGATGATGGACATTTTTGTTGCTTCCATGTCTTGGCTATTGTAACTACTGCTGCAATACACGATTTTCCATCCCGTGTCTTTTTGATTCTGGCCTTCACAGGTGACAGGCCCAATAGTGGGCCTTCCGGATCATATGGTAACTCCATGCTTACCTTGAAACGCACTGCCGTTCTATTCCGATTATTGGCTGTTACCAGTTTACATCCCACTTAGACCTAGAGGTTACGCTATCCTCCACAACTTCTTCAACATCTGTTGTTTGTAGACTTTTTGCTGATGGTCATTCTCACTGGTGTGAGGTGATACCTTTGGGTAGATTGGATTTGCATGCGTCTAGTAATTCCTGATGTTCAGCTTTTATCAATATCCTTTTTATTTTTTTTTAAGATTGAGTTAAACTTACAACTGCAAATTGCCTTCTTGAAAAATTTGCCACGTTTGAATTCTTTTGGCCATTGCCTACCCCAGGACATTTTTTGAGGGCGTGAGTCATTTACACCCCTGCAGTCCTTCTGAATGTTAGTGACCATTAGCAGTGGATTTAAAGCTGCTGGTTGAGGAAACGGCCTTAGGGTGGCGGCATTTCTACGTTACCAACTCTGCTTGCTAGGGAAACAGAACCTTCCTGCAAGTTGTGCTTTTAGGTTGCACATTAGAGTGGAATGTGGCAGGACAAACCCCCATAACTTTTAGCCTCCTTAATTCTTGTTTGTGTCTTTAATTTATAGTGTTTATCAGAGTCAATTTGACTTAAAACTGTCGTTTGTTCTAAGGGTATAGAATCTTGTTCATTTGCACATATACATATATCTGTTGATCTTCGTGTCCTTTTCCATGTAGGTTATTACAGAGTGATGAGTAGACCACTCTTGGTATTCCATAGGTCTTTGGTGATTCTATATTTTACATGTATTAGTATATGTTTGTTAATCCCAATATCCTAATTTATCCATTCCTCACACCTTTTCATTGGCTTAACCATAAGTTTGTTTTCTCAAGCTGAGATTCTCTTTCTCTCTGGCATTATGTTTATTTATATGAATTTTCAGATAACATAAGTGATCTCATAGGACATTTTTCTTTTCATTCTGTCTTACTTCACGTTTTGTGATTATCTCTAGGCTCATCTGTGGTGCTGCAAATGGCATTGTTTTATTTTTTTCATGGCTAATATTCCATTCTGTCCATATACCACTTCTTCTTTGTCCATTCATCTGTTTTTGGACCTTTTTTTTGCTTCCATGTCTTGGCTGTTTAAATATTGCTGCAGTGCACATTTGCCTGCCTCTGTCTTTCCGATTCTGGTGGTCGTAGGTTATAGACCCAGAAGGTGCCCTGCCGGATCATATGGTAGCTCAATTTTTACCTTTTAAAGCACCTGCGTTCTGTTTTCATTAGTGCTGTTACCGCTTTACATCCCACCAGCAGCTAGAAGGTATACAGTTCTCTAAAACCCCTTCAGCACTTATGGTTTGTAGACTTTTTGTGATTGTCACGTGATAGGTGTGAGGTGAAACCTTTTTGGAGGTTGGATTTTCATGCATCTAATAATTCCTTATACTGAGCTTTGATTATGTCCTTTTTTTCTTTTTCCTTTTCTTAAAGAGTGAGTACAACTTCCCTCTTCATATTGACTCCTTGAAAATTTTGTCATGTGTTGAATTCTCTTGGCTATTCCCTACCCCAGGGCATTTTTTGTGGGCACGTGTCATGTACAGCCCTGCATTCCTGTGAATATTAAGTGACCATAAGCACTGTGTTTAAAGCTGCTGTTGTGGGAAAGAGCCACAAGGCGGCAGCATTATTATGTCCTCAACTCTTGTTAGTAGAGCAACAGAGTCTTCCTGGACGTCGTGTTCCTCGGTTGTAAATTAGAGTGGAATGTGCTCAGACAAACCCCCAGAAGTTTATATCTCCTTACTTATGTTTGTTTTTTAAATTTAATTTATATCTCTTATCGGAGTAAAATTTTTTTATTTTCTTAAATAATTAATTTATTTATTTTTGCCTGTGCTAGGTCTGCGTTTCTGTGCGAGGGCTTTCTATAGCTGTGGCAAGCGGGGCCCACTCTTCATCGTGGTGTGCGGGCCTCTCACTACCGCGGCCTCTCTTGTTGCAGAGCACAGGCTCCAGACGCGCAGGCTCAGTACTTTGGGCTCACGGGCCTAGTTGCTCTGTGGCATGTGGAATCTTCCCATACCAGGGCTTGAACCCGTGTCCCCTGCATTGGCAGGCAGATTCTCAACCACTGCCACACCAGGGAAGCCCCTATCGGAGCAAATTTGATTAGAGTGTTGTGATTGTCTGCCTGTACAGAATCGGGTCAATTATACATACATATATCTGTTCATCTTCGGATCCTGTTACCATGTATCTTATTACAGAGTGTTGAGTAGACCTCCCTTGATATTTGGTAGGTGTTTGGTCATTATATATTTTATATGTATTGGTGATTAGATAATTCATATAGTTTATATGTTATATGTTTATATACATTTAACATACCTTAGTATATGTATGTTACCCCCATAATCCCAATTTATCCGTCTTCCCACCTTTCATTTTGGTTTACCATTCGTTTGTTTTCTAAATCTGTGAGCGTCCTTTTCTGTGGAAATATGTTCATTGGTAGCAATCTTAGGATAACATCTATAAATGATGTCATAGGATATTTGTCATTCCCTTTTGACTTACTTAACGTAATATGATTATTTCTAGGCGCATCTGTAATCCTGAAAACGGCATTGATCATATTTTTCTGAGGCTAACGTTCCATTCGGTACTTATACCACTTCTTCTTTGTCCATTTCTCTGTTGATGGACATTTTCTTTGCTTGCATGTCTTGGCTATTGTAAATATTGCTGCAGTGCATGTTTTCCTGTCTGTGTCTTTCCGATTCTGGTCTTCTTAGGTTATAGGCCCTTAAGCGGATCGGCCTCATCGTATGGTAGCTCAGTTTTTAGCTTTTAAACGCAGATCCATTCAGTTCTCATGATTAGCTCTTACCAGTTTACATCCAACCAACAGCATAGTGGGTATGGATTTCTCGACAAACCCGTCACCATTCATTGTTTGCATACTTTTTACCGATGTCATTTTGAATATTGGGTGGCGGACTCCTTTTGTAGTTTGGATTTGCATCCAACCGATAATTCCTGATGTTGAGGTTTTATCCATGTTCTTCTATTTTTGTAAACAAAAGAGTGAGTACAACTTACCTCTTCAAATTGTTTTCTTGAAAACTTTTCCGCGTTGTGAACTTTTTTGACCATTACCTACCCCAGGACATTTTTTGAGGACACGTGTCATTTACAGCCCTACAGTTACTGTGAATCTTAAGGGACCGTTAGCCCTGTGATTAAAGCTGCTGTTGTGGGAAACGGCCACATGGTGACAGCATTTCTCCATTCCAAATCTGGTTAGTAGGGCAGCAGAGCCTTCCTGAAAGTCGTGTTGCTAGGTTGTAAATTAGAATGGAATGTGCCAGGGAAAACCCCAATAAGTTTATGTCTCATTGATTGTGGTTCCTGGGTTTGATTTTTTAAATTGGGGTAATGATTAGAATAGTGTTTGTCCTAGGTGGGCACAATCAGGTTCAATTGAACATCATATATATCTATACACGTACAGATCCTCTTCCCATGTAAATTACTATTTATTTTAATAAATTTATTTTATTTTTTTATTCATTTTTGGCTGAGTTGGATCTTCGTTGCTGCATGTGGGCTGTCTCTAGTTGCGGTGAGCGGGGGCTACTCTCCGTTGCGCTGCACGGGCTTCTCACTGCAGTGGCTTCTCTTGTTGTGGAGCACGTACTCTAGGCGTGTGGGCTTTAGTAGTTTTGGTGTGTGGGCTCAGTATTCGTGGCTCGTGGGCTCTAAAGCGCAGGCTCAGTAGTTGTGGTGCACGGGCTTAGTTGCTCTGCAGCATGTGGGATCTTCCCGGACCAGGGATCGACGCCGTGTCCCCTGCATTGCCAGGCGGATTCTTAACCACGGCGCCACCCGGGAAGCCCCCGTGTAAATTTTTACAGAGCGTTCAGTAGACCTCCCTTGGTATATGGTTGGTCTTTTTGATATATGTATTTAATATGTATTTGTACACGGATGGTAACCCTAATCTTAATGTATCCATTCCTCCCACCTTTCCTTGTAGATAACCATAGTTTGTTTTCTAAGTCTGTGAGTGTCTTTCTCTGTGGAAATATGTTCATTTGTGTCAGTTGTTAGGTAACACCTAGAAGTGATATCACAGGATATTTGTCGTCTGCTTTCCGACTTACCTCATGGTCTCTGATTATCTCTAGGCTCATCTATGTTGCTGCAAAGAGCAGTGTTTCATTCTTTTCTATGCCGAATATTCCATTGTGTACATGGTCCACTTCTTCTTTGTGCATTCATCTGTTGATGGACGTTTTGGTTGCTTCCAACTCTTGGCTATGCTAAATATTGATGCAGTGCAGGATTGCCAGCCTGTGTCTTTTTGATTCTGGTCTTCTCAAGGGATAGGCCCAGCAGTGGGCCTACTAGATCATATGGTAGCTCAATTTTTACCTTTCAACGCACCTCCATTCTGTTCTCACTACTGGCTGTTACCAGTTGACATCCCACCAGCAACTAGAGGGTACACAGTTCTCTAAAACCCCTTCAGCATTTATTGTTTGTAGATATTTTACCGATGGCATTTTGAGTGTTGGGTGGCGATACCTTTTGTAGTTTGGATTTGCATGCATCTAATAGTTCCCTATATTGAGCTTTCATCCACGTCCATTTTCTTTTTTTTTTTAAGTAAAACAGAAAAACTTACCTCTTCAAACTGTTTCCTTGAAAAATTTGCCGTCTTCTGAATTCCTGTGGCCATTACCTACACCAGGACATTTTTTGAGGGCAGGTGTCATTTACAGCCCTGTAGTAATTGTGAATATTAAGTGACCATTAGCGCTGGGTTTAAAGCTGCCTTTGCAGGAAACGACCACAAGGCGGCAGCATTTCTATATTCCCAACTCTGGTTACTAGGGCAACAGGGCCTTCCTGGACGTCCTGGTTGTAGGTTGTAAATTAGAGTGCAATGTGCCAGGACAAACCCCCCAGATGTTATGTCTACTAACTTGTTGTTGGTATTCGTAGCTTAATTTTCATTTTTATCAGAGCAAATTTGATTGCAATGTTTTGCTTGTTCCAGGTGTACAGAATCTGTTTCATTGATACATTTATCTTTTCATTTTTGGATCCTGTTCCATATAGGTTATTACAGAATGTTGTGTAGACCTCTCTTGATGTTCGGTATGTGTTTGGAGATTCTCTCTTTTAAAAGTATTAGCATATGTCTGTTAAACACAATATCCTCCGTTATACATTCCTCACACCTTTCCATCTGGTTAATCACAAGTTTGTTTCCTGAATACGTGAGTGTCCTTCTCTGTGGACATAAGTTGATTAATATCAATTTTTAGATAACACCTATACGTGATATCATAGGATATGTGTCTCTCGCTTTCTGACTTACTTCAAGTTGTGTGATTATCTCTAGCCTCATCTATGGTGCGGCAAATGGCGTTGTTTCTTTCTTTTCTGTGTCTAATATTCCATTGTGTACATGGACCTCTTTTCCGTCCATTCATCTGATGATGGACATTTTTGTTGCTTCCATGTCTTGGCTATTGTAACTACTGCTGCAATACACGATTTTCCATCCCGTGTCTTTTTGATTCTGGCCTTCACAGGTGACAGGCCCAATAGTGGGCCTTCCGGATCATATGGTAACTCCATGCTTACCTTGAAACGCACTGCCGTTCTATTCCGATTATTGGCTGTTACCAGTTTACATCCCACTTAGACCTAGAGGTTACGCTATCCTCCACAACTTCTTCAACATCTGTTGTTTGTAGACTTTTTGCTGATGGTCATTCTCACTGGTGTGAGGTGATACCTTTGGGTAGATTGGATTTGCATGCGTCTAGTAATTCCTGATGTTCAGCTTTTATCAATATCCTTTTTATTTTTTTTTAAGATTGAGTTAAACTTACAACTGCAAATTGCCTTCTTGAAAAATTTGCCACGTTTGAATTCTTTTGGCCATTGCCTACCCCAGGACATTTTTTGAGGGCGTGAGTCATTTACACCCCTGCAGTCCTTCTGAATGTTAGTGACCATTAGCAGTGGATTTAAAGCTGCTGGTTGAGGAAACGGCCTTAGGGTGGCGGCATTTCTACGTTACCAACTCTGCTTGCTAGGGAAACAGAACCTTCCTGCAAGTTGTGCTTTTAGGTTGCACATTAGAGTGGAATGTGGCAGGACAAACCCCCATAACTTTTAGCCTCCTTAATTCTTGTTTGTGTCTTTAATTTATAGTGTTTATCAGAGTCAATTTGACTTAAAACTGTCGTTTGTTCTAAGGGTATAGAATCTTGTTCATTTGCACATATACATATATCTGTTGATCTTCGTGTCCTTTTCCATGTAGGTTATTACAGAGTGATGAGTAGACCACTCTTGGTATTCCATAGGTCTTTGGTGATTCTATATTTTACATGTATTAGTATATGTTTGTTAATCCCAATATCCTAATTTATCCATTCCTCACACCTTTTCATTGGCTTAACCATAAGTTTGTTTTCTCAAGCTGAGATTCTCTTTCTCTCTGGCATTATGTTTATTTATATGAATTTTCAGATAACATAAGTGATCTCATAGGACATTTTTCTTTTCATTCTGTCTTACTTCACGTTTTGTGATTATCTCTAGGCTCATCTGTGGTGCTGCAAATGGCATTGTTTTATTTTTTTCATGGCTAATATTCCATTCTGTCCATATACCACTTCTTCTTTGTCCATTCATCTGTTTTTGGACCTTTTTTTTGCTTCCATGTCTTGGCTGTTTAAATATTGCTGCAGTGCACATTTGCCTGCCTCTGTCTTTCCGATTCTGGTGGTCGTAGGTTATAGACCCAGAAGGTGCCCTGCCGGATCATATGGTAGCTCAATTTTTACCTTTTAAAGCACCTGCGTTCTGTTTTCATTAGTGCTGTTACCGCTTTACATCCCACCAGCAGCTAGAAGGTATACAGTTCTCTAAAACCCCTTCAGCACTTATGGTTTGTAGACTTTTTGTGATTGTCACGTGATAGGTGTGAGGTGAAACCTTTTTGGAGGTTGGATTTTCATGCATCTAATAATTCCTTATACTGAGCTTTGATTATGTCCTTTTTTTCTTTTTCCTTTTCTTAAAGAGTGAGTACAACTTCCCTCTTCATATTGACTCCTTGAAAATTTTGTCATGTGTTGAATTCTCTTGGCTATTCCCTACCCCAGGGCATTTTTTGTGGGCACGTGTCATGTACAGCCCTGCATTCCTGTGAATATTAAGTGACCATAAGCACTGTGTTTAAAGCTGCTGTTGTGGGAAAGAGCCACAAGGCGGCAGCATTATTATGTCCTCAACTCTTGTTAGTAGAGCAACAGAGTCTTCCTGGACGTCGTGTTCCTCGGTTGTAAATTAGAGTGGAATGTGCTCAGACAAACCCCCAGAAGTTTATATCTCCTTACTTATGTTTGTTTTTTAAATTTAATTTATATCTCTTATCGGAGTAAAATTTTTTTATTTTCTTAAATAATTAATTTATTTATTTTTGCCTGTGCTAGGTCTGCGTTTCTGTGCGAGGGCTTTCTATAGCTGTGGCAAGCGGGGCCCACTCTTCATCGTGGTGTGCGGGCCTCTCACTACCGCGGCCTCTCTTGTTGCAGAGCACAGGCTCCAGACGCGCAGGCTCAGTACTTTGGGCTCACGGGCCTAGTTGCTCTGTGGCATGTGGAATCTTCCCATACCAGGGCTTGAACCCGTGTCCCCTGCATTGGCAGGCAGATTCTCA
Source organism: Balaenoptera ricei (assembly GCF_028023285.1). Lineage (NCBI taxonomy): Eukaryota > Metazoa > Chordata > Mammalia > Artiodactyla > Balaenopteridae > Balaenoptera > Balaenoptera ricei. The sequence goes on from NC_082640.1 coordinate 92,878,386, forward strand.
ACCACTGCCACACCAGGGAAGCCCCTATCGGAGCAAATTTGATTAGAGTGTTGTGATTGTCTGCCTGTACAGAATCGGGTCAATTATACATACATATATCTGTTCATCTTCGGATCCTGTTACCATGTATCTTATTACAGAGTGTTGAGTAGACCTCCCTTGATATTTGGTAGGTGTTTGGTCATTATATATTTTATATGTATTGGTGATTAGATAATTCATATAGTTTATATGTTATATGTTTATATACATTTAACATACCTTAGTATATGTATGTTACCCCCATAATCCCAATTTATCCGTCTTCCCACCTTTCATTTTGGTTTACCATTCGTTTGTTTTCTAAATCTGTGAGCGTCCTTTTCTGTGGAAATATGTTCATTGGTAGCAATCTTAGGATAACATCTATAAATGATGTCATAGGATATTTGTCATTCCCTTTTGACTTACTTAACGTAATATGATTATTTCTAGGCGCATCTGTAATCCTGAAAACGGCATTGATCATATTTTTCTGAGGCTAACGTTCCATTCGGTACTTATACCACTTCTTCTTTGTCCATTTCTCTGTTGATGGACATTTTCTTTGCTTGCATGTCTTGGCTATTGTAAATATTGCTGCAGTGCATGTTTTCCTGTCTGTGTCTTTCCGATTCTGGTCTTCTTAGGTTATAGGCCCTTAAGCGGATCGGCCTCATCGTATGGTAGCTCAGTTTTTAGCTTTTAAACGCAGATCCATTCAGTTCTCATGATTAGCTCTTACCAGTTTACATCCAACCAACAGCATAGTGGGTATGGATTTCTCGACAAACCCGTCCCCATTCATTGTTTGCATACTTTTTACCGATGTCATTTTGAATATTGGGTGGCGGACTCCTTTTGTAGTTTGGATTTGCATCCAACCGATAATTCCTGATGTTGAGGTTTTATCCATGTTCTTCTATTTTTGTAAACAAAAGAGTGAGTACAACTTACCTCTTCAAATTGTTTTCTTGAAAACTTTTCCGCGTTGTGAACTTTTTTGACCATTACCTACCCCAGGACATTTTTTGAGGACACGTGTCATTTACAGCCCTACAGTTACTGTGAATCTTAAGGGACCGTTAGCCCTGTGATTAAAGCTGCTGTTGTGGGAAACGGCCACATGGTGACAGCATTTCTCCATTCCAAATCTGGTTAGTAGGGCAGCAGAGCCTTCCTGAAAGTCGTGTTGCTAGGTTGTAAATTAGAATGGAATGTGCCAGGGAAAACCCCAATAAGTTTATGTCTCATTGATTGTGGTTCCTGGGTTTGATTTTTTAAATTGGGGTAATGATTAGAATAGTGTTTGTCCTAGGTGGGCACAATCAGGTTCAATTGAACATCATATATATCTATACACGTACAGATCCTCTTCCCATGTAAATTACTATTTATTTTAATAAATTTATTTTATTTTTTTATTCATTTTTGGCTGAGTTGGATCTTCGTTGCTGCATGTGGGCTGTCTCTAGTTGCGGTGAGCGGGGGCTACTCTCCGTTGCGCTGCACGGGCTTCTCACTGCAGTGGCTTCTCTTGTTGTGGAGCACGTACTCTAGGCGTGTGGGCTTTAGTAGTTTTGGTGTGTGGGCTCAGTATTCGTGGCTCGTGGGCTCTAAAGCGCAGGCTCAGTAGTTGTGGTGCACGGGCTTAGTTGCTCTGCAGCATGTGGGATCTTCCCGGACCAGGGATCGACGCCGTGTCCCCTGCATTGCCAGGCGGATTCTTAACCACGGCGCCACCCGGGAAGCCCCCGTGTAAATTTTTACGGAGCGTTCAGTAGACCTCCCTTGGTATATGGTTGGTCTTTTTGATATATGTATTTAATATGTATTTGTACACGGATGGTAACCCTAATCTTAATGTATCCATTCCTCCCACCTTTCCTTGTAGATAACCATAGTTTGTTTTCTAAGTCTGTGAGTGTCTTTCTCTGTGGAAATATGTTCATTTGTGTCAGTTGTTAGGTAACACCTAGAAGTGATATCACAGGATATTTGTCGTCTGCTTTCCGACTTACCTCATGGTCTCTGATTATCTCTAGGCTCATCTATGTTGCTGCAAAGAGCAGTGTTTCATTCTTTTCTATGCCGAATATTCCATTGTGTACATGGTCCACTTCTTCTTTGTGCATTCATCTGTTGATGGACGTTTTGGTTGCTTCCAACTCTTGGCTATGCTAAATATTGATGCAGTGCAGGATTGCCAGCCTGTGTCTTTTTGATTCTGGTCTTCTCAAGGGATAGGCCCAGCAGTGGGCCTACTAGATCATATGGTAGCTCAATTTTTACCTTTCAACGCACCTCCATTCTGTTCTCACTACTGGCTGTTACCAGTTGACATCCCACCAGCAACTAGAGGGTACACAGTTCTCTAAAACCCCTTCAGCATTTATTGTTTGTAGATATTTTACCGATGGCATTTTGAGTGTTGGGTGGCGATACCTTTTGTAGTTTGGATTTGCATGCATCTAATAGTTCCCTATATTGAGCTTTCATCCACGTCCATTTTCTTTTTTTTTTTTAAGTAAAACAGAAAAACTTACCTCTTCAAACTGTTTCCTTGAAAAATTTGCCGTCTTCTGAATTCCTGTGGCCATTACCTACACCAGGACATTTTTTGAGGGCAGGTGTCATTTACAGCCCTGTAGTAATTGTGAATATTAAGTGACCATTAGCGCTGGGTTTAAAGCTGCCTTTGCAGGAAACGACCACAAGGCGGCAGCATTTCTATATTCCCAACTCTGGTTACTAGGGCAACAGGGCCTTCCTGGACGTCCTGGTTGTAGGTTGTAAATTAGAGTGCAATGTGCCAGGACAAACCCCCCAGATGTTATGTCTACTAACTTGTTGTTGGTATTCGTAGCTTAATTTTCATTTTTATCAGAGCAAATTTGATTGCAATGTTTTGCTTGTTCCAGGTGTACAGAATCTGTTTCATTGATACATTTATCTTTTCATTTTTGGATCCTGTTCCATATAGGTTATTACAGAATGTTGTGTAGACCTCTCTTGATGTTCGGTATGTGTTTGGAGATTCTCTCTTTTAAAAGTATTAGCATATGTCTGTTAAACACAATATCCTCCGTTATACATTCCTCACACCTTTCCATCTGGTTAATCACAAGTTTGTTTCCTGAATACGTGAGTGTCCTTCTCTGTGGACATAAGTTGATTAATATCAATTTTTAGATAACACCTATACGTGATATCATAGGATATGTGTCTCTCGCTTTCTGACTTACTTCAAGTTGTGTGATTATCTCTAGCCTCATCTATGGTGCGGCAAATGGCGTTGTTTCTTTCTTTTCTGTGTCTAATATTCCATTGTGTACATGGACCTCTTTTCCGTCCATTCATCTGATGATGGACATTTTTGTTGCTTCCATGTCTTGGCTATTGTAACTACTGCTGCAATACACGATTTTCCATCCCGTGTCTTTTTGATTCTGGCCTTCACAGGTGACAGGCCCAATAGTGGGCCTTCCGGATCATATGGTAACTCCATGCTTACCTTGAAACGCACTGCCGTTCTATTCCGATTATTGGCTGTTACCAGTTTACATCCCACTTAGACCTAGAGGTTACGCTATCCTCCACAACTTCTTCAACATCTGTTGTTTGTAGACTTTTTGCTGATGGTCATTCTCACTGGTGTGAGGTGATACCTTTGGGTAGATTGGATTTGCATGCGTCTAGTAATTCCTGATGTTCAGCTTTTATCAATATCCTTTTTATTTTTTTTTAAGATTGAGTTAAACTTACAACTGCAAATTGCCTTCTTGAAAAATTTGCCACGTTTGAATTCTTTTGGCCATTGCCTACCCCAGGACATTTTTTGAGGGCGTGAGTCATTTACACCCCTGCAGTCCTTCTGAATGTTAGTGACCATTAGCAGTGGATTTAAAGCTGCTGGTTGAGGAAACGGCCTTAGGGTGGCGGCATTTCTACGTTACCAACTCTGCTTGCTAGGGAAACAGAACCTTCCTGCAAGTTGTGCTTTTAGGTTGCACATTAGAGTGGAATGTGGCAGGACAAACCCCCATAACTTTTAGCCTCCTTAATTCTTGTTTGTGTCTTTAATTTATAGTGTTTATCAGAGTCAATTTGACTTAAAACTGTCGTTTGTTCTAAGGGTATAGAATCTTGTTCATTTGCACATATACATATATCTGTTGATCTTCGTGTCCTTTTCCATGTAGGTTATTACAGAGTGATGAGTAGACCACTCTTGGTATTCCATAGGTCTTTGGTGATTCTATATTTTACATGTATTAGTATATGTTTGTTAATCCCAATATCCTAATTTATCCATTCCTCACACCTTTTCATTGGCTTAACCATAAGTTTGTTTTCTCAAGCTGAGATTCTCTTTCTCTCTGGCATTATGTTTATTTATATGAATTTTCAGATAACATAAGTGATCTCATAGGACATTTTTCTTTTCATTCTGTCTTACTTCACGTTTTGTGATTATCTCTAGGCTCATCTGTGGTGCTGCAAATGGCATTGTTTTATTTTTTTCATGGCTAATATTCCATTCTGTCCATATACCACTTCTTCTTTGTCCATTCATCTGTTTTTGGACCTTTTTTTTGCTTCCATGTCTTGGCTGTTTAAATATTGCTGCAGTGCACATTTGCCTGCCTCTGTCTTTCCGATTCTGGTGGTCGTAGGTTATAGACCCAGAAGGTGCCCTGCCGGATCATATGGTAGCTCAATTTTTACCTTTTAAAGCACCTGCGTTCTGTTTTCATTAGTGCTGTTACCGCTTTACATCCCACCAGCAGCTAGAAGGTATACAGTTCTCTAAAACCCCTTCAGCACTTATGGTTTGTAGACTTTTTGTGATTGTCACGTGATAGGTGTGAGGTGAAACCTTTTTGGAGGTTGGATTTTCATGCATCTAATAATTCCTTATACTGAGCTTTGATTATGTCCTTTTTTTCTTTTTCCTTTTCTTAAAGAGTGAGTACAACTTCCCTCTTCATATTGACTCCTTGAAAATTTTGTCATGTGTTGAATTCTCTTGGCTATTCCCTACCCCAGGGCATTTTTTGTGGGCACGTGTCATGTACAGCCCTGCATTCCTGTGAATATTAAGTGACCATAAGCACTGTGTTTAAAGCTGCTGTTGTGGGAAAGAGCCACAAGGCGGCAGCATTATTATGTCCTCAACTCTTGTTAGTAGAGCAACAGAGTCTTCCTGGACGTCGTGTTCCTCGGTTGTAAATTAGAGTGGAATGTGCTCAGACAAACCCCCAGAAGTTTATATCTCCTTACTTATGTTTGTTTTTTAAATTTAATTTATATCTCTTATCGGAGTAAAATTTTTTTATTTTCTTAAATAATTAATTTATTTATTTTTGCCTGTGCTAGGTCTGCGTTTCTGTGTGAGGGCTTTCTATAGCTGTGGCAAGCGGGGCCCACTCTTCATCGTGGTGTGCGGGCCTCTCACTACCGCGGCCTCTCTTGTTGCAGAGCACAGGCTCCAGACGCGCAGGCTCAGTACTTTGGGCTCACGGGCCTAGTTGCTCTGTGGCATGTGGAATCTTCCCATACCAGGGCTTGAACCCGTGTCCCCTGCATTGGCAGGCAGATTCTCAACCACTGCCACACCAGGGAAGCCCCTATCGGAGCAAATTTGATTAGAGTGTTGTGATTGTCTGCCTGTACAGAATCGGGTCAATTATACATACATATATCTGTTCATCTTCGGATCCTGTTACCATGTATCTTATTACAGAGTGTTGAGTAGACCTCCCTTGATATTTGGTAGGTGTTTGGTCATTATATATTTTATATGTATTGGTGATTAGATAATTCATATAGTTTATATGTTATATGTTTATATACATTTAACATACCTTAGTATATGTATGTTACCCCCATAATCCCAATTTATCCGTCTTCCCACCTTTCATTTTGGTTTACCATTCGTTTGTTTTCTAAATCTGTGAGCGTCCTTTTCTGTGGAAATATGTTCATTGGTAGCAATCTTAGGATAACATCTATAAATGATGTCATAGGATATTTGTCATTCCCTTTTGACTTACTTAACGTAATATGATTATTTCTAGGCTCATCTGTAATCCTGAAAACGGCCTTGATCATATTTTTCTGAGGCTAACGTTCCATTCGGTACTTATACCACTTCTTCTTTGTCCATTTCTCTGTTGATGGACATTTTCTTTGCTTGCATGTCTTGGCTATTGTAAATATTGCTGCAGTGCATGTTTTCCTGTCTGTGTCTTTCCGATTCTGGTCTTCTTAGGTTATAGGCCCTTAAGCGGATCGGCCTCATCGTATGGTAGCTCAGTTTTTAGCTTTTAAACGCAGATCCATTCAGTTCTCATGATTAGCTCTTACCAGTTTACATCCAACCAACAGCATAGTGGGTATGGATTTCTCGACAAACCCGTCACCATTCATTGTTTGCATACTTTTTACCGATGTCATTTTGAATATTGGGTGGCGGACTCCTTTTGTAGTTTGGATTTGCATCCAACCGATAATTCCTGATGTTGAGGTTTTATCCATGTTCTTCTATTTTTGTAAACAAAAGAGTGAGTACAACTTACCTCTTCAAATTGTTTTCTTGAAAACTTTTCCGCGTTGTGAACTTTTTTGACCATTACCTACCCCAGGACATTTTTTGAGGACACGTGTCATTTACAGCCCTACAGTTACTGTGAATCTTAAGGGACCGTTAGCCCTGTGATTAAAGCTGCTGTTGTGGGAAACGGCCACATGGTGACAGCATTTCTCCATTCCAAATCTGGTTAGTAGGGCAGCAGAGCCTTCCTGAAAGTCGTGTTGCTAGGTTGTAAATTAGAATGGAATGTGCCAGGGAAAACCCCAATAAGTTTATGTCTCATTGATTGTGGTTCCTGGGTTTGATTTTTTAAATTGGGGTAATGATTAGAATAGTGTTTGTCCTAGGTGGGCACAATCAGGTTCAATTGAACATCATATATATCTATACACGTACAGATCCTCTTCCCATGTAAATTACTATTTATTTTAATAAATTTATTTTATTTTTTTATTCATTTTTGGCTGAGTTGGATCTTCGTTGCTGCATGTGGGCTGTCTCTAGTTGCGGTGAGCGGGGGCTACTCTCCGTTGCGCTGCACGGGCTTCTCACTGCAGTGGCTTCTCTTGTTGTGGAGCACGTACTCTAGGCGTGTGGGCTTTAGTAGTTTTGGTGTGTGGGCTCAGTATTCGTGGCTCGTGGGCTCTAAAGCGCAGGCTCAGTAGTTGTGGTGCACGGGCTTAGTTGCTCTGCAGCATGTGGGATCTTCCCGGACCAGGGATCGACGCCGTGTCCCCTGCATTGCCAGGCGGATTCTTAACCACGGCGCCACCCGGGAAGCCCCCGTGTAAATTTTTACAGAGCGTTCAGTAGACCTCCCTTGGTATATGGTTGGTCTTTTTGATATATGTATTTAATATGTATTTGTACACGGATGGTAACCCTAATCTTAATGTATCCATTCCTCCCACCTTTCCTTGTAGATAACCATAGTTTGTTTTCTAAGTCTGTGAGTGTCTTTCTCTGTGGAAATATGTTCATTTGTGTCAGTTGTTAGGTAACACCTAGAAGTGATATCACAGGATATTTGTCGTCTGCTTTCCGACTTACCTCATGGTCTCTGATTATCTCTAGGCTCATCTATGTTGCTGCAAAGAGCAGTGTTTCATTCTTTTCTATGCCGAATATTCCATTGTGTACATGGTCCACTTCTTCTTTGTGCATTCATCTGTTGATGGACGTTTTGGTTGCTTCCAACTCTTGGCTATGCTAAATATTGATGCAGTGCAGGATTGCCAGCCTGTGTCTTTTTGATTCTGGTCTTCTCAAGGGATAGGCCCAGCAGTGGGCCTACTAGATCATATGGTAGCTCAATTTTTACCTTTCAACGCACCTCCATTCTGTTCTCACTACTGGCTGTTACCAGTTGACATCCCACCAGCAACTAGAGGGTACACAGTTCTCTAAAACCCCTTCAGCATTTATTGTTTGTAGATATTTTACCGATGGCATTTTGAGTGTTGGGTGGCGATACCTTTTGTAGTTTGGATTTGCATGCATCTAATAGTTCCCTATATTGAGCTTTCATCCACGTCCATTTTCTTTTTTTTTTTTTAAGTAAAACAGAAAAACTTACCTCTTCAAACTGTTTCCTTGAAAAATTTGCCGTCTTCTGAATTCCTGTGGCCATTACCTACACCAGGACATTTTTTGAGGGCAGGTGTCATTTACAGCCCTGTAGTAATTGTGAATATTAAGTGACCATTAGCGCTGGGTTTAAAGCTGCCTTTGCAGGAAACGACCACAAGGCGGCAGCATTTCTATATTCCCAACTCTGGTTACTAGGGCAACAGGGCCTTCCTGGACGTCCTGGTTGTAGGTTGTAAATTAGAGTGCAATGTGCCAGGACAAACCCCCCAGATGTTATGTCTACTAACTTGTTGTTGGTATTCGTAGCTTAATTTTCATTTTTATCAGAGCAAATTTGATTGCAATGTTTTGCTTGTTCCAGGTGTACAGAATCTGTTTCATTGATACATTTATCTTTTCATTTTTGGATCCTGTTCCATATAGGTTATTACAGAATGTTGTGTAGACCTCTCTTGATGTTCGGTATGTGTTTGGAGATTCTCTCTTTTAAAAGTATTAGCATATGTCTGTTAAACACAATATCCTCCGTTATACATTCCTCACACCTTTCCATCTGGTTAATCACAAGTTTGTTTCCTGAATACGTGAGTGTCCTTCTCTGTGGACATAAGTTGATTAATATCAATTTTTAGATAACACCTATACGTGATATCATAGGATATGTGTCTCTCGCTTTCTGACTTACTTCAAGTTGTGTGATTATCTCTAGCCTCATCTATGGTGCGGCAAATGGCGTTGTTTCTTTCTTTTCTGTGTCTAATATTCCATTGTGTACATGGACCTCTTTTCCGTCCATTCATCTGATGATGGACATTTTTGTTGCTTCCATGTCTTGGCTATTGTAACTACTGCTGCAATACACGATTTTCCATCCCGTGTCTTTTTGATTCTGGCCTTCACAGGTGACAGGCCCAATAGTGGGCCTTCCGGATCATATGGTAACTCCATGCTTACCTTGAAACGCACTGCCGTTCTATTCCGATTATTGGCTGTTACCAGTTTACATCCCACTTAGACCTAGAGGTTACGCTATCCTCCACAACTTCTTCAACATCTGTTGTTTGTAGACTTTTTGCTGATGGTCATTCTCACTGGTGTGAGGTGATACCTTTGGGTAGATTGGATTTGCATGCGTCTAGTAATTCCTGATGTTCAGCTTTTATCAATATCCTTTTTATTTTTTTTTAAGATTGAGTTAAACTTACAACTGCAAATTGCCTTCTTGAAAAATTTGCCACGTTTGAATTCTTTTGGCCATTGCCTACCCCAGGACATTTTTTGAGGGCGTGAGTCATTTACACCCCTGCAGTCCTTCTGAATGTTAGTGACCATTAGCAGTGGATTTAAAGCTGCTGGTTGAGGAAACGGCCTTAGGGTGGCGGCATTTCTACGTTACCAACTCTGCTTGCTAGGGAAACAGAACCTTCCTGCAAGTTGTGCTTTTAGGTTGCACATTAGAGTGGAATGTGGCAGGACAAACCCCCATAACTTTTAGCCTCCTTAATTCTTGTTTGTGTCTTTAATTTATAGTGTTTATCAGAGTCAATTTGACTTAAAACTGTCGTTTGTTCTAAGGGTATAGAATCTTGTTCATTTGCACATATACATATATCTGTTGATCTTCGTGTCCTTTTCCATGTAGGTTATTACAGAGTGATGAGTAGACCACTCTTGGTATTCCATAGGTCTTTGGTGATTCTATATTTTACATGTATTAGTATATGTTTGTTAATCCCAATATCCTAATTTATCCATTCCTCACACCTTTTCATTGGCTTAACCATAAGTTTGTTTTCTCAAGCTGAGATTCTCTTTCTCTCTGGCATTATGTTTATTTATATGAATTTTCAGATAACATAAGTGATCTCATAGGACATTTTTCTTTTCATTCTGTCTTACTTCACGTTTTGTGATTATCTCTAGGCTCATCTGTGGTGCTGCAAATGGCATTGTTTTATTTTTTTCATGGCTAATATTCCATTCTGTCCATATACCACTTCTTCTTTGTCCATTCATCTGTTTTTGGACCTTTTTTTTGCTTCCATGTCTTGGCTGTTTAAATATTGCTGCAGTGCACATTTGCCTGCCTCTGTCTTTCCGATTCTGGTGGTCGTAGGTTATAGACCCAGAAGGTGCCCTGCCGGATCATATGGTAGCTCAATTTTTACCTTTTAAAGCACCTGCGTTCTGTTTTCATTAGTGCTGTTACCGCTTTACATCCCACCAGCAGCTAGAAGGTATACAGTTCTCTAAAACCCCTTCAGCACTTATGGTTTGTAGACTTTTTGTGATTGTCACGTGATAGGTGTGAGGTGAAACCTTTTTGGAGGTTGGATTTTCATGCATCTAATAATTCCTTATACTGAGCTTTGATTATGTCCTTTTTTTCTTTTTCCTTTTCTTAAAGAGTGAGTACAACTTCCCTCTTCATATTGACTCCTTGAAAATTTTGTCATGTGTTGAATTCTCTTGGCTATTCCCTACCCCAGGGCATTTTTTGTGGGCACGTGTCATGTACAGCCCTGCATTCCTGTGAATATTAAGTGACCATAAGCACTGTGTTTAAAGCTGCTGTTGTGGGAAAGAGCCACAAGGCGGCAGCATTATTATGTCCTCAACTCTTGTTAGTAGAGCAACAGAGTCTTCCTGGACGTCGTGTTCCTCGGTTGTAAATTAGAGTGGAATGTGCTCAGACAAACCCCCAGAAGTTTATATCTCCTTACTTATGTTTGTTTTTTAAATTTAATTTATATCTCTTATCGGAGTAAAATTTTTTTATTTTCTTAAATAATTAATTTATTTATTTTTGCCTGTGCTAGGTCTGCGTTTCTGTGCGAGGGCTTTCTATAGCTGTGGCAAGCGGGGCCCACTCTTCATCGTGGTGTGCGGGCCTCTCACTACCGCGGCCTCTCTTGTTGCAGAGCACAGGCTCCAGACGCGCAGGCTCAGTACTTTGGGCTCACGGGCCTAGTTGCTCTGTGGCATGTGGAATCTTCCCATACCAGGGCTTGAACCCGTGTCCCCTGCATTGGCAGGCAGATTCTCAACCACTGCCACACCAGGGAAGCCCCTATCGGAGCAAATTTGATTAGAGTGTTGTGATTGTCTGCCTGTACAGAATCGGGTCAATTATACATACATATATCTGTTCATCTTCGGATCCTGTTACCATGTATCTTATTACAGAGTGTTGAGTAGACCTCCCTTGATATTTGGTAGGTGTTTGGTCATTATATATTTTATATGTATTGGTGATTAGATAATTCATATAGTTTATATGTTATATGTTTATATACATTTAACATACCTTAGTATATGTATGTTACCCCCATAATCCCAATTTATCCGTCTTCCCACCTTTCATTTTGGTTTACCATTCGTTTGTTTTCTAAATCTGTGAGCGTCCTTTTCTGTGGAAATATGTTCATTGGTAGCAATCTTAGGATAACATCTATAAATGATGTCATAGGATATTTGTCATTCCCTTTTGACTTACTTAACGTAATATGATTATTTCTAGGCGCATCTGTAATCCTGAAAACGGCATTGATCATATTTTTCTGAGGCTAACGTTCCATTCGGTACTTATACCACTTCTTCTTTGTCCATTTCTCTGTTGATGGACATTTTCTTTGCTTGCATGTCTTGGCTATTGTAAATATTGCTGCAGTGCATGTTTTCCTGTCTGTGTCTTTCCGATTCTGGTCTTCTTAGGTTATAGGCCCTTAAGCGGATCGGCCTCATCGTATGGTAGCTCAGTTTTTAGCTTTTAAACGCAGATCCATTCAGTTCTCATGATTAGCTCTTACCAGTTTACATCCAACCAACAGCATAGTGGGTATGGATTTCTCGACAAACCCGTCCCCATTCATTGTTTGCATACTTTTTACCGATGTCATTTTGAATATTGGGTGGCGGACTCCTTTTGTAGTTTGGATTTGCATCCAACCGATAATTCCTGATGTTGAGGCTTTATCCATGTTCTTCTATTTTTGTAAACAAAAGAGTGAGTACAACTTACCTCTTCAAATTGTTTTCTTGAAAACTTTTCCGCGTTGTGAACTTTTTTGACCATTACCTACCCCAGGACATTTTTTGAGGACACGTGTCATTTACAGCCCTACAGTTACTGTGAATCTTAAGGGACCGTTAGCCCTGTGATTAAAGCTGCTGTTGTGGGAAACGGCCACATGGTGACAGCATTTCTCCATTCCAAATCTGGTTAGTAGGGCAGCAGAGCCTTCCTGAAAGTCGTGTTGCTAGGTTGTAAATTAGAATGGAATGTGCCAGGGAAAACCCCAATAAGTTTATGTCTCATTGATTGTGGTTCCTGGGTTTGATTTTTTAAATTGGGGTAATGATTAGAATAGTGTTTGTCCTAGGTGGGCACAATCAGGTTCAATTGAACATCATATATATCTATACACGTACAGATCCTCTTCCCATGTAAATTACTATTTATTTTAATAAATTTATTTTATTTTTTTATTCATTTTTGGCTGAGTTGGATCTTCGTTGCTGCATGTGGGCTGTCTCTAGTTGCGGTGAGCGGGGGCTACTCTCCGTTGCGCTGCACGGGCTTCTCACTGCAGTGGCTTCTCTTGTTGTGGAGCACGTACTCTAGGCGTGTGGGCTTTAGTAGTTTTGGTGTGTGGGCTCAGTATTCGTGGCTCGTGGGCTCTAAAGCGCAGGCTCAGTAGTTGTGGTGCACGGGCTTAGTTGCTCTGCAGCATGTGGGATCTTCCCGGACCAGGGATCGACGCCGTGTCCCCTGCATTGCCAGGCGGATTCTTAACCACGGCGCCACCCGGGAAGCCCCCGTGTAAATTTTTACAGAGCGTTCAGTAGACCTCCCTTGGTATATGGTTGGTCTTTTTGATATATGTATTTAATATGTATTTGTACACGGATGGTAACCCTAATCTTAATGTATCCATTCCTCCCACCTTTCCTTGTAGATAACCATAGTTTGTTTTCTAAGTCTGTGAGTGTCTTTCTCTGTGGAAATATGTTCATTTGTGTCAGTTGTTAGGTAACACCTAGAAGTGATATCACAGGATATTTGTCGTCTGCTTTCCGACTTACCTCATGGTCTCTGATTATCTCTAGGCTCATCTATGTTGCTGCAAAGAGCAGTGTTTCATTCTTTTCTATGCCGAATATTCCATTGTGTACATGGTCCACTTCTTCTTTGTGCATTCATCTGTTGATGGACGTTTTGGTTGCTTCCAACTCTTGGCTATGCTAAATATTGATGCAGTGCAGGATTGCCAGCCTGTGTCTTTTTGATTCTGGTCTTCTCAAGGGATAGGCCCAGCAGTGGGCCTACTAGATCATATGGTAGCTCAATTTTTACCTTTCAACGCACCTCCATTCTGTTCTCACTACTGGCTGTTACCAGTTGACATCCCACCAGCAACTAGAGGGTACACAGTTCTCTAAAACCCCTTCAGCATTTATTGTTTGTAGATATTTTACCGATGGCATTTTGAGTGTTGGGTGGCGATACCTTTTGTAGTTTGGATTTGCATGCATCTAATAGTTCCCTATATTGAGCTTTCATCCACGTCCATTTTCTTTTTTTTTTTTTAAGTAAAACAGAAAAACTTACCTCTTCAAACTGTTTCCTTGAAAAATTTGCCGTCTTCTGAATTCCTGTGGCCATTACCTACACCAGGACATTTTTTGAGGGCAGGTGTCATTTACAGCCCTGTAGTAATTGTGAATATTAAGTGACCATTAGCGCTGGGTTTAAAGCTGCCTTTGCAGGAAACGACCACAAGGCGGCAGCATTTCTATATTCCCAACTCTGGTTACTAGGGCAACAGGGCCTTCCTGGACGTCCTGGTTGTAGGTTGTAAATTAGAGTGCAATGTGCCAGGACAAACCCCCCAGATGTTATGTCTACTAACTTGTTGTTGGTATTCGTAGCTTAATTTTCATTTTTATCAGAGCAAATTTGATTGCAATGTTTTGCTTGTTCCAGGTGTACAGAATCTGTTTCATTGATACATTTATCTTTTCATTTTTGGATCCTGTTCCATATAGGTTATTACAGAATGTTGTGTAGACCTCTCTTGATGTTCGGTATGTGTTTGGAGATTCTCTCTTTTAAAAGTATTAGCATATGTCTGTTAAACACAATATCCTCCGTTATACATTCCTCACACCTTTCCATCTGGTTAATCACAAGTTTGTTTCCTGAATACGTGAGTGTCCTTCTCTGTGGACATAAGTTGATTAATATCAATTTTTAGATAACACCTATACGTGATATCATAGGATATGTGTCTCTCGCTTTCTGACTTACTTCAAGTTGTGTGATTATCTCTAGCCTCATCTATGGTGCGGCAAATGGCGTTGTTTCTTTCTTTTCTGTGTCTAATATTCCATTGTGTACATGGACCTCTTTTCCGTCCATTCATCTGATGATGGACATTTTTGTTGCTTCCATGTCTTGGCTATTGTAACTACTGCTGCAATACACGATTTTCCATCCCGTGTCTTTTTGATTCTGGCCTTCACAGGTGACAGGCCCAATAGTGGGCCTTCCGGATCATATGGTAACTCCATGCTTACCTTGAAACGCACTGCCGTTCTATTCCGATTATTGGCTGTTACCAGTTTACATCCCACTTAGACCTAGAGGTTACGCTATCCTCCACAACTTCTTCAACATCTGTTGTTTGTAGACTTTTTGCTGATGGTCATTCTCACTGGTGTGAGGTGATACCTTTGGGTAGATTGGATTTGCATGCGTCTAGTAATTCCTGATGTTCAGCTTTTATCAATATCCTTTTTATTTTTTTTTAAGATTGAGTTAAACTTACAACTGCAAATTGCCTTCTTGAAAAATTTGCCACGTTTGAATTCTTTTGGCCATTGCCTACCCCAGGACATTTTTTGAGGGCGTGAGTCATTTACACCCCTGCAGTCCTTCTGAATGTTAGTGACCATTAGCAGTGGATTTAAAGCTGCTGGTTGAGGAAACGGCCTTAGGGTGGCGGCATTTCTACGTTACCAACTCTGCTTGCTAGGGAAACAGAACCTTCCTGCAAGTTGTGCTTTTAGGTTGCACATTAGAGTGGAATGTGGCAGGACAAACCCCCATAACTTTTAGCCTCCTTAATTCTTGTTTGTGTCTTTAATTTATAGTGTTTATCAGAGTCAATTTGACTTAAAACTGTCGTTTGTTCTAAGGGTATAGAATCTTGTTCATTTGCACATATACATATATCTGTTGATCTTCGTGTCCTTTTCCATGTAGGTTATTACAGAGTGATGAGTAGACCACTCTTGGTATTCCATAGGTCTTTGGTGATTCTATATTTTACATGTATTAGTATATGTTTGTTAATCCCAATATCCTAATTTATCCATTCCTCACACCTTTTCATTGGCTTAACCATAAGTTTGTTTTCTCAAGCTGAGATTCTCTTTCTCTCTGGCATTATGTTTATTTATATGAATTTTCAGATAACATAAGTGATCTCATAGGACATTTTTCTTTTCATTCTGTCTTACTTCACGTTTTGTGATTATCTCTAGGCTCATCTGTGGTGCTGCAAATGGCATTGTTTTATTTTTTTCATGGCTAATATTCCATTCTGTCCATATACCACTTCTTCTTTGTCCATTCATCTGTTTTTGGACCTTTTTTTTGCTTCCATGTCTTGGCTGTTTAAATATTGCTGCAGTGCACATTTGCCTGCCTCTGTCTTTCCGATTCTGGTGGTCGTAGGTTATAGACCCAGAAGGTGCCCTGCCGGATCATATGGTAGCTCAATTTTTACCTTTTAAAGCACCTGCGTTCTGTTTTCATTAGTGCTGTTACCGCTTTACATCCCACCAGCAGCTAGAAGGTATACAGTTCTCTAAAACCCCTTCAGCACTTATGGTTTGTAGACTTTTTGTGATTGTCACGTGATAGGTGTGAGGTGAAACCTTTTTGGAGGTTGGATTTTCATGCATCTAATAATTCCTTATACTGAGCTTTGATTATGTCCTTTTTTTCTTTTTCCTTTTCTTAAAGAGTGAGTACAACTTCCCTCTTCATATTGACTCCTTGAAAATTTTGTCATGTGTTGAATTCTCTTGGCTATTCCCTACCCCAGGGCATTTTTTGTGGGCACGTGTCATGTACAGCCCTGCATTCCTGTGAATATTAAGTGACCATAAGCACTGTGTTTAAAGCTGCTGTTGTGGGAAAGAGCCACAAGGCGGCAGCATTATTATGTCCTCAACTCTTGTTAGTAGAGCAACAGAGTCTTCCTGGACGTCGTGTTCCTCGGTTGTAAATTAGAGTGGAATGTGCTCAGACAAACCCCCAGAAGTTTATATCTCCTTACTTATGTTTGTTTTTTAAATTTAATTTATATCTCTTATCGGAGTAAAATTTTTTTATTTTCTTAAATAATTAATTTATTTATTTTTGCCTGTGCTAGGTCTGCGTTTCTGTGCGAGGGCTTTCTATAGCTGTGGCAAGCGGGGCCCACTCTTCATCGTGGTGTGCGGGCCTCTCACTACCGCGGCCTCTCTTGTTGCAGAGCACAGGCTCCAGACGCGCAGGCTCAGTACTTTGGGCTCACGGGCCTAGTTGCTCTGTGGCATGTGGAATCTTCCCATACCAGGGCTTGAACCCGTGTCCCCTGCATTGGCAGGCAGATTCTCAACCACTGCCACACCAGGGAAGCCCCTATCGGAGCAAATTTGATTAGAGTGTTGTGATTGTCTGCCTGTACAGAATCGGGTCAATTATACATACATATATCTGTTCATCTTCGGATCCTGTTACCATGTATCTTATTACAGAGTGTTGAGTAGACCTCCCTTGATATTTGGTAGGTGTTTGGTCATTATATATTTTATATGTATTGGTGATTAGATAATTCATATAGTTTATATGTTATATGTTTATATACATTTAACATACCTTAGTATATGTATGTTACCCCCATAATCCCAATTTATCCGTCTTCCCACCTTTCATTTTGGTTTACCATTCGTTTGTTTTCTAAATCTGTGAGCGTCCTTTTCTGTGGAAATATGTTCATTGGTAGCAATCTTAGGATAACATCTATAAATGATGTCATAGGATATTTGTCATTCCCTTTTGACTTACTTAACGTAATATGATTATTTCTAGGCGCATCTGTAATCCTGAAAACGGCATTGATCATATTTTTCTGAGGCTAACGTTCCATTCGGTACTTATACCACTTCTTCTTTGTCCATTTCTCTGTTGATGGACATTTTCTTTGCTTGCATGTCTTGGCTATTGTAAATATTGCTGCAGTGCATGTTTTCCTGTCTGTGTCTTTCCGATTCTGGTCTTCTTAGGTTATAGGCCCTTAAGCGGATCGGCCTCATCGTATGGTAGCTCAGTTTTTAGCTTTTAAACGCAGATCCATTCAGTTCTCATGATTAGCTCTTACCAGTTTACATCCAACCAACAGCATAGTGGGTATGGATTTCTCGACAAACCCGTCCCCATTCATTGTTTGCATACTTTTTACCGATGTCATTTTGAATATTGGGTGGCGGACTCCTTTTGTAGTTTGGATTTGCATCCAACCGATAATTCCTGATGTTGAGGTTTTATCCATGTTCTTCTATTTTTGTAAACAAAAGAGTGAGTACAACTTACCTCTTCAAATTGTTTTCTTGAAAACTTTTCCGCGTTGTGAACTTTTTTGACCATTACCTACCCCAGGACATTTTTTGAGGACACGTGTCATTTACAGCCCTACAGTTACTGTGAATCTTAAGGGACCGTTAGCCCTGTGATTAAAGCTGCTGTTGTGGGAAACGGCCACATGGTGACAGCATTTCTCCATTCCAAATCTGGTTAGTAGGGCAGCAGAGCCTTCCTGAAAGTCGTGTTGCTAGGTTGTAAATTAGAATGGAATGTGCCAGGGAAAACCCCAATAAGTTTATGTCTCATTGATTGTGGTTCCTGGGTTTGATTTTTTAAATTGGGGTAATGATTAGAATAGTGTTTGTCCTAGGTGGGCACAATCAGGTTCAATTGAACATCATATATATCTATACACGTACAGATCCTCTTCCCATGTAAATTACTATTTATTTTAATAAATTTATTTTATTTTTTTATTCATTTTTGGCTGAGTTGGATCTTCGTTGCTGCATGTGGGCTGTCTCTAGTTGCGGTGAGCGGGGGCTACTCTCCGTTGCGCTGCACGGGCTTCTCACTGCAGTGGCTTCTCTTGTTGTGGAGCACGTACTCTAGGCGTGTGGGCTTTAGTAGTTTTGGTGTGTGGGCTCAGTATTCGTGGCTCGTGGGCTCTAAAGCGCAGGCTCAGTAGTTGTGGTGCACGGGCTTAGTTGCTCTGCAGCATGTGGGATCTTCCCGGACCAGGGATCGACGCCGTGTCCCCTGCATTGCCAGGCGGATTCTTAACCACGGCGCCACCCGGGAAGCCCCCGTGTAAATTTTTACGGAGCGTTCAGTAGACCTCCCTTGGTATATGGTTGGTCTTTTTGATATATGTATTTAATATGTATTTGTACACGGATGGTAACCCTAATCTTAATGTATCCATTCCTCCCACCTTTCCTTGTAGATAACCATAGTTTGTTTTCTAAGTCTGTGAGTGTCTTTCTCTGTGGAAATATGTTCATTTGTGTCAGTTGTTAGGTAACACCTAGAAGTGATATCACAGGATATTTGTCGTCTGCTTTCCGACTTACCTCATGGTCTCTGATTATCTCTAGGCTCATCTATGTTGCTGCAAAGAGCAGTGTTTCATTCTTTTCTATGCCGAATATTCCATTGTGTACATGGTCCACTTCTTCTTTGTGCATTCATCTGTTGATGGACGTTTTGGTTGCTTCCAACTCTTGGCTATGCTAAATATTGATGCAGTGCAGGATTGCCAGCCTGTGTCTTTTTGATTCTGGTCTTCTCAAGGGATAGGCCCAGCAGTGGGCCTACTAGATCATATGGTAGCTCAATTTTTACCTTTCAACGCACCTCCATTCTGTTCTCACTACTGGCTGTTACCAGTTGACATCCCACCAGCAACTAGAGGGTACACAGTTCTCTAAAACCCCTTCAGCATTTATTGTTTGTAGATATTTTACCGATGGCATTTTGAGTGTTGGGTGGCGATACCTTTTGTAGTTTGGATTTGCATGCATCTAATAGTTCCCTATATTGAGCTTTCATCCACGTCCATTTTCTTTTTTTTTTTTAAGTAAAACAGAAAAACTTACCTCTTCAAACTGTTTCCTTGAAAAATTTGCCGTCTTCTGAATTCCTGTGGCCATTACCTACACCAGGACATTTTTTGAGGGCAGGTGTCATTTACAGCCCTGTAGTAATTGTGAATATTAAGTGACCATTAGCGCTGGGTTTAAAGCTGCCTTTGCAGGAAACGACCACAAGGCGGCAGCATTTCTATATTCCCAACTCTGGTTACTAGGGCAACAGGGCCTTCCTGGACGTCCTGGTTGTAGGTTGTAAATTAGAGTGCAATGTGCCAGGACAAACCCCCCAGATGTTATGTCTACTAACTTGTTGTTGGTATTCGTAGCTTAATTTTCATTTTTATCAGAGCAAATTTGATTGCAATGTTTTGCTTGTTCCAGGTGTACAGAATCTGTTTCATTGATACATTTATCTTTTCATTTTTGGATCCTGTTCCATATAGGTTATTACAGAATGTTGTGTAGACCTCTCTTGATGTTCGGTATGTGTTTGGAGATTCTCTCTTTTAAAAGTATTAGCATATGTCTGTTAAACACAATATCCTCCGTTATACATTCCTCACACCTTTCCATCTGGTTAATCACAAGTTTGTTTCCTGAATACGTGAGTGTCCTTCTCTGTGGACATAAGTTGATTAATATCAATTTTTAGATAACACCTATACGTGATATCATAGGATATGTGTCTCTCGCTTTCTGACTTACTTCAAGTTGTGTGATTATCTCTAGCCTCATCTATGGTGCGGCAAATGGCGTTGTTTCTTTCTTTTCTGTGTCTAATATTCCATTGTGTACATGGACCTCTTTTCCGTCCATTCATCTGATGATGGACATTTTTGTTGCTTCCATGTCTTGGCTATTGTAACTACTGCTGCAATACACGATTTTCCATCCCGTGTCTTTTTGATTCTGGCCTTCACAGGTGACAGGCCCAATAGTGGGCCTTCCGGATCATATGGTAACTCCATGCTTACCTTGAAACGCACTGCCGTTCTATTCCGATTATTGGCTGTTACCAGTTTACATCCCACTTAGACCTAGAGGTTACGCTATCCTCCACAACTTCTTCAACATCTGTTGTTTGTAGACTTTTTGCTGATGGTCATTCTCACTGGTGTGAGGTGATACCTTTGGGTAGATTGGATTTGCATGCGTCTAGTAATTCCTGATGTTCAGCTTTTATCAATATCCTTTTTATTTTTTTTTAAGATTGAGTTAAACTTACAACTGCAAATTGCCTTCTTGAAAAATTTGCCACGTTTGAATTCTTTTGGCCATTGCCTACCCCAGGACATTTTTTGAGGGCGTGAGTCATTTACACCCCTGCAGTCCTTCTGAATGTTAGTGACCATTAGCAGTGGATTTAAAGCTGCTGGTTGAGGAAACGGCCTTAGGGTGGCGGCATTTCTACGTTACCAACTCTGCTTGCTAGGGAAACAGAACCTTCCTGCAAGTTGTGCTTTTAGGTTGCACATTAGAGTGGAATGTGGCAGGACAAACCCCCATAACTTTTAGCCTCCTTAATTCTTGTTTGTGTCTTTAATTTATAGTGTTTATCAGAGTCAATTTGACTTAAAACTGTCGTTTGTTCTAAGGGTATAGAATCTTGTTCATTTGCACATATACATATATCTGTTGATCTTCGTGTCCTTTTCCATGTAGGTTATTACAGAGTGATGAGTAGACCACTCTTGGTATTCCATAGGTCTTTGGTGATTCTATATTTTACATGTATTAGTATATGTTTGTTAATCCCAATATCCTAATTTATCCATTCCTCACACCTTTTCATTGGCTTAACCATAAGTTTGTTTTCTCAAGCTGAGATTCTCTTTCTCTCTGGCATTATGTTTATTTATATGAATTTTCAGATAACATAAGTGATCTCATAGGACATTTTTCTTTTCATTCTGTCTTACTTCACGTTTTGTGATTATCTCTAGGCTCATCTGTGGTGCTGCAAATGGCATTGTTTTATTTTTTTCATGGCTAATATTCCATTCTGTCCATATACCACTTCTTCTTTGTCCATTCATCTGTTTTTGGACCTTTTTTTTGCTTCCATGTCTTGGCTGTTTAAATATTGCTGCAGTGCACATTTGCCTGCCTCTGTCTTTCCGATTCTGGTGGTCGTAGGTTATAGACCCAGAAGGTGCCCTGCCGGATCATATGGTAGCTCAATTTTTACCTTTTAAAGCACCTGCGTTCTGTTTTCATTAGTGCTGTTACCGCTTTACATCCCACCAGCAGCTAGAAGGTATACAGTTCTCTAAAACCCCTTCAGCACTTATGGTTTGTAGACTTTTTGTGATTGTCACGTGATAGGTGTGAGGTGAAACCTTTTTGGAGGTTGGATTTTCATGCATCTAATAATTCCTTATACTGAGCTTTGATTATGTCCTTTTTTTCTTTTTCCTTTTCTTAAAGAGTGAGTACAACTTCCCTCTTCATATTGACTCCTTGAAAATTTTGTCATGTGTTGAATTCTCTTGGCTATTCCCTACCCCAGGGCATTTTTTGTGGGCACGTGTCATGTACAGCCCTGCATTCCTGTGAATATTAAGTGACCATAAGCACTGTGTTTAAAGCTGCTGTTGTGGGAAAGAGCCACAAGGCGGCAGCATTATTATGTCCTCAACTCTTGTTAGTAGAGCAACAGAGTCTTCCTGGACGTCGTGTTCCTCGGTTGTAAATTAGAGTGGAATGTGCTCAGACAAACCCCCAGAAGTTTATATCTCCTTACTTATGTTTGTTTTTTAAATTTAATTTATATCTCTTATCGGAGTAAAATTTTTTTATTTTCTTAAATAATTAATTTATTTATTTTTGCCTGTGCTAGGTCTGCGTTTCTGTGTGAGGGCTTTCTATAGCTGTGGCAAGCGGGGCCCACTCTTCATCGTGGTGTGCGGGCCTCTCACTACCGCGGCCTCTCTTGTTGCAGAGCACAGGCTCCAGACGCGCAGGCTCAGTACTTTGGGCTCACGGGCCTAGTTGCTCTGTGGCATGTGGAATCTTCCCATACCAGGGCTTGAACCCGTGTCCCCTGCATTGGCAGGCAGATTCTCAACCACTGCCACACCAGGGAAGCCCCTATCGGAGCAAATTTGATTAGAGTGTTGTGATTGTCTGCCTGTACAGAATCGGGTCAATTATACATACATATATCTGTTCATCTTCGGATCCTGTTACCATGTATCTTATTACAGAGTGTTGAGTAGACCTCCCTTGATATTTGGTAGGTGTTTGGTCATTATATATTTTATATGTATTGGTGATTAGATAATTCATATAGTTTATATGTTATATGTTTATATACATTTAACATACCTTAGTATATGTATGTTACCCCCATAATCCCAATTTATCCGTCTTCCCACCTTTCATTTTGGTTTACCATTCGTTTGTTTTCTAAATCTGTGAGCGTCCTTTTCTGTGGAAATATGTTCATTGGTAGCAATCTTAGGATAACATCTATAAATGATGTCATAGGATATTTGTCATTCCCTTTTGACTTACTTAACGTAATATGATTATTTCTAGGCTCATCTGTAATCCTGAAAACGGCCTTGATCATATTTTTCTGAGGCTAACGTTCCATTCGGTACTTATACCACTTCTTCTTTGTCCATTTCTCTGTTGATGGACATTTTCTTTGCTTGCATGTCTTGGCTATTGTAAATATTGCTGCAGTGCATGTTTTCCTGTCTGTGTCTTTCCGATTCTGGTCTTCTTAGGTTATAGGCCCTTAAGCGGATCGGCCTCATCGTATGGTAGCTCAGTTTTTAGCTTTTAAACGCAGATCCATTCAGTTCTCATGATTAGCTCTTACCAGTTTACATCCAACCAACAGCATAGTGGGTATGGATTTCTCGACAAACCCGTCACCATTCATTGTTTGCATACTTTTTACCGATGTCATTTTGAATATTGGGTGGCGGACTCCTTTTGTAGTTTGGATTTGCATCCAACCGATAATTCCTGATGTTGAGGTTTTATCCATGTTCTTCTATTTTTGTAAACAAAAGAGTGAGTACAACTTACCTCTTCAAATTGTTTTCTTGAAAACTTTTCCGCGTTGTGAACTTTTTTGACCATTACCTACCCCAGGACATTTTTTGAGGACACGTGTCATTTACAGCCCTACAGTTACTGTGAATCTTAAGGGACCGTTAGCCCTGTGATTAAAGCTGCTGTTGTGGGAAACGGCCACATGGTGACAGCATTTCTCCATTCCAAATCTGGTTAGTAGGGCAGCAGAGCCTTCCTGAAAGTCGTGTTGCTAGGTTGTAAATTAGAATGGAATGTGCCAGGGAAAACCCCAATAAGTTTATGTCTCATTGATTGTGGTTCCTGGGTTTGATTTTTTAAATTGGGGTAATGATTAGAATAGTGTTTGTCCTAGGTGGGCACAATCAGGTTCAATTGAACATCATATATATCTATACACGTACAGATCCTCTTCCCATGTAAATTACTATTTATTTTAATAAATTTATTTTATTTTTTTATTCATTTTTGGCTGAGTTGGATCTTCGTTGCTGCATGTGGGCTGTCTCTAGTTGCGGTGAGCGGGGGCTACTCTCCGTTGCGCTGCACGGGCTTCTCACTGCAGTGGCTTCTCTTGTTGTGGAGCACGTACTCTAGGCGTGTGGGCTTTAGTAGTTTTGGTGTGTGGGCTCAGTATTCGTGGCTCGTGGGCTCTAAAGCGCAGGCTCAGTAGTTGTGGTGCACGGGCTTAGTTGCTCTGCAGCATGTGGGATCTTCCCGGACCAGGGATCGACGCCGTGTCCCCTGCATTGCCAGGCGGATTCTTAACCACGGCGCCACCCGGGAAGCCCCCGTGTAAACTATTACAGAGCGTTCAGTAGACCTCCCTTGGTATATGGTTGGTCTTTTTGATATATGTATTTAATATGTATTTGTACACGGATGGTAACCCTAATCTTAATGTATCCATTCCTCCCACCTTTCCTTGTAGATAACCATAGTTTGTTTTCTAAGTCTGTGAGTGTCTTTCTCTGTGGAAATATGTTCATTTGTGTCAGTTG
Source organism: Balaenoptera ricei (assembly GCF_028023285.1). Taxonomy (NCBI): domain Eukaryota; kingdom Metazoa; phylum Chordata; class Mammalia; order Artiodactyla; family Balaenopteridae; genus Balaenoptera; species Balaenoptera ricei. The sequence goes on from NC_082640.1 coordinate 92,902,866, forward strand.
TTAGGTAACACCTAGAAGTGATATCACAGGATATTTGTCGTCTGCTTTCCGACTTACCTCATGGTCTCTGATTATCTCTAGGCTCATCTATGTTGCTGCAAAGAGCAGTGTTTGATTCTTTTCTATGCTGAATATTCCATTGTGTACATGGACTACTTCTTCTTTGTGCATTCATCTGTTGATGGACGTTTTGGTTGCTTCCAACTCTTGGCTATGCTAAATATTGATGCAGTGCAGGATTGCCAGCCTGTGTCTTTTTGATTCTGGTCTTCTCAAGGGATAGGCCCAGCAGTGGGCCTACTAGATCATATGGTAGCTCAATTTTTACCTTTCCACGCACCTCCATTCTGTTCTCACTACTGGCTGTTACCAGTTGACATCCCACCAGCAACTAGAGGGTACACAGTTCTCTAAAACCCCTTCAGCATTTATTGTTTGTAGATATTTTACCGATGGCATTTTGAGTGTTGGGTGGTGATACCTTTTGTAGTTTGGATTTGCATGCATCTAATAGTTCCCTATATTGAGCTTTCATCCACGTCCATTTTCTTTTTTTTTTAAGTAAAACAGAAAAACTTACCTCTTCAAACTGTTTCCTTGAAAAATTTGCCGTCTTCTGAATTCCTGTGGCCATTACCTACACCAGGACATTTTTTGAGGGCAGGTGTCATTTACAGCCCTGTAGTAATTGTGAATATTAAGTGACCATTAGCGCTGGGTTTAAAGCTGCCTTTGCAGGAAACGACCACAAGGCGGCAGCATTTCTATATTCCCAACTCTGGTTACTAGGGCAACAGGGCCTTCCTGGACGTCCTGGTTGTAGGTTGTAAATTAGAGTGCAATGTGCCAGGACAAACCCCCCAGAAGTTATGTCTACTAACTTGTTGTTGGTATTCGTAGCTTAATTTTCATTTTTATCAGAGCAAATTTGATTGCAATGTTTTGCTTGTTCCAGGTGTACAGAATCTGTTTCATTGATACATTTATCTTTTCATTTTTGGATCCTGTTCCATATAGGTTATTACAGAATGTTGTGTAGACCTCTCTTGATGTTCGGTATGTGTTTGGAGATTCTCTCTTTTAAAAGTATTAGCATATGTCTGTTAAACACAATATCCTCCGTTATACATTCCTCACACCTTTCCATCTGGTTAATCACAAGTTTGTTTCCTGAATACGTGAGTGTCCTTCTCTGTGGACATAAGTTGATTAATATCAATTTTTAGATAACACCTATACGTGATATCATAGGATATGTGTCTCTCGCTTTCTGACTTACTTCAAGTTGTGTGATTATCTCTAGCCTCACCTATGGTGCGGCAAATGGCGTTGTTTCTTTCTTTTCTGTGTCTAATATTCCATTGTGTACATGGACCTCTTTTCCGTCCATTCATCTGATGATGGACATTTTTGTTGCTTCCATGTCTTGGCTATTATAACTACTGCTGCAATACACGATTTTCCATCCCCTGTCTTTTTGATTCTGGCCTTCACAGGTGACAGGCCCAATAGTGGGCCTTCCGGATCATACGGTAACTCCACGCTTACCTTGAAACGCACTGCCGTTCTATTCCGATTATTGGCTGTTACCAGTTTACATCCCACTTAGACCTAGAGGTTACGCTATCCTCCACAACTTCTTCAACATCTGTTGTTTGTAGACTTTTTGCTGATGGTCATTCTCACTGGTGTGAGGTGATACCTTTGGGTAGATTGGATTTGCATGCGTCTAGTAATTCCTGATGTTCAGCTTTTATCAATATCCTTTTTATTTTTTTTTAAGATTGAGTTAAACTTACAACTGCAAATTGCCTTCTTGAAAAATTTGCCACGTTTGAATTCTTTTGGCCATTGCCTACCCCAGGACATTTTTTGAGGGCGTGAGTCATTTACACCCCTGCAGTCCTTCTGAATGTTAGTGACCATTAGCAGTGGATTTAAAGCTGCTGGTTGAGGAAACGGCCTTAGGGTGGCGGCATTTCTACGTTACCAACTCTGCTTGCTAGGGAAACAGAACCTTCCTGCAAGTTGTGCTTTTAGGTTGCACATTAGAGTGGAATGTGGCAGGACAAACCCCCATAACTTTTAGCCTCCTTAATTCTTGTTTGTGTCTTTAATTTATAGTGTTTATCAGAGTCAATTTGACTTAAAACTGTCGTTTGTTCTAAGGGTATAGAATCTTGTTCATTTGCACATATACATATATCTGTTGATCTTCGTGTCCTTTTCCATGTAGGTTATTACAGAGTGATGAGTAGACCACTCTTGGTATTCCATAGGTCTTTGGTGTTTCTATATTTTACATGTATTAGTATATGTTTGTTAATCCCAATATCCTAATTTATCCATTCCTCACACCTTTTCATTGGCTTAACCATAAGTTTGTTTTCTCAAGCTGAGATTCTCTTTCTCTCTGGCATTATGTTTATTTATATGAATTTTCAGATAACATAAGTGATCTCATAGGACATTTTTCTTTTCATTCTGTCTTACTTCACGTTTTGTGATTATCTCTAGGCTCATCTGTGGTGCTGCAAATGGCATTGTTTTATTTTTTTCATGGCTAATATTCCATTCTGTCCATATACCACTTCTTCTTTGTCCATTCATCTGTTTTTGGACCTTTTTTTTGCTTCCATGTCTTGGCTGTTTAAATATTGCTGCAGTGCACATTTGCCTGCCTCTGTCTTTCCGATTCTGGTGGTCGTAGGTTATAGACCCAGAAGGTGCCCTGCCGGATCATATGGTAGCTCAATTTTTACCTTTTAAAGCACCTGCGTTCTGTTTTCATTAGTGCTGTTACCGCTTTACATCCCACCAGCAGCTAGAAGGTATACAGTTCTCTAAAACCCCTTCAGCACTTATGGTTTGTAGACTTTTTGTGATTGTCACGTGATAGGTGTGAGGTGAAACCTTTTTGGAGGTTGGATTTTCATGCATCTAATAATTCCTTATACTGAGCTTTGATTATGTCCTTTTTTTCTTTTTCCTTTTCTTAAAGAGTGAGTACAACTTCCCTCTTCATATTGACTCCTTGAAAATTTTGTCATGTGTTGAATTCTCTTGGCTATTCCCTACCCCAGGGCATTTTTTGTGGGCACGTGTCATGTACAGCCCTGCATTCCTGTGAATATTAAGTGACCATAAGCACTGTGTTTAAAGCTGCTGTTGTGGGAAAGAGCCACAAGGCGGCAGCATTATTATGTCCTCAACTCTTGTTAGTAGAGCAACAGAGTCTTCCTGGACGTCGTGTTCCTCGGTTGTAAATTAGAGTGGAATGTGCTCAGACAAACCCCCAGAAGTTTATATCTCCTTACTTATGTTTGTTTTTTAAATTTAATTTATATCTCTTATCGGAGTAAAATTTTTTTATTTTCTTAAATAATTAATTTATTTATTTTTGCCTGTGCTAGGTCTGCGTTTCTGTGTGAGGGCTTTCTATAGCTGTGGCAAGCGGGGCCCACTCTTCATCGTGGTGTGCGGGCCTCTCACTACCGCGGCCTCTCTTGTTGCAGAGCACAGGCTCCAGACGCGCAGGCTCAGTACTTTGGGCTCACGGGCCTAGTTGCTCTGTGGCATGTGGAATCTTCCCATACCAGGGCTTGAACCCGTGTCCCCTGCATTGGCAGGCAGATTCTCAACCACTGCCACACCAGGGAAGCCCCTATCGGAGCAAATTTGATTAGAGTGTTGTGATTGTCTGCCTGTACAGAATCGGGTCAATTATACATACATATATCTGTTCATCTTCGGATCCTGTTACCATGTATCTTATTACAGAGTGTTGAGTAGACCTCCCTTGATATTTGGTAGGTGTTTGGTCATTATATATTTTATATGTATTGGTGATTAGATAATTCATATAGTTTATATGTTATATGTTTATATACATTTAACATACCTTAGTATATGTATGTTACCCCCATAATCCCAATTTATCCGTCTTCCCACCTTTCATTTTGGTTTACCATTCGTTTGTTTTCTAAATCTGTGAGCGTCCTTTTCTGTGGAAATATGTTCATTGGTAGCAATCTTAGGATAACATCTATAAATGATGTCATAGGATATTTGTCATTCCCTTTTGACTTACTTAACGTAATATGATTATTTCTAGGCTCATCTGTAATCCTGAAAACGGCCTTGATCATATTTTTCTGAGGCTAACGTTCCATTCGGTACTTATACCACTTCTTCTTTGTCCATTTCTCTGTTGATGGACATTTTCTTTGCTTGCATGTCTTGGCTATTGTAAATATTGCTGCAGTGCATGTTTTCCTGTCTGTGTCTTTCCGATTCTGGTCTTCTTAGGTTATAGGCCCTTAAGCGGATCGGCCTCATCGTATGGTAGCTCAGTTTTTAGCTTTTAAACGCAGATCCATTCAGTTCTCATGATTAGCTCTTACCAGTTTACATCCAACCAACAGCATAGTGGGTATGGATTTCTCGACAAACCCGTCACCATTCATTGTTTGCATACTTTTTACCGATGTCATTTTGAATATTGGGTGGCGGACTCCTTTTGTAGTTTGGATTTGCATCCAACCGATAATTCCTGATGTTGAGGTTTTATCCATGTTCTTCTATTTTTGTAAACAAAAGAGTGAGTACAACTTACCTCTTCAAATTGTTTTCTTGAAAACTTTTCCGCGTTGTGAACTTTTTTGACCATTACCTACCCCAGGACATTTTTTGAGGACACGTGTCATTTACAGCCCTACAGTTACTGTGAATCTTAAGGGACCGTTAGCCCTGTGATTAAAGCTGCTGTTGTGGGAAACGGCCACATGGTGACAGCATTTCTCCATTCCAAATCTGGTTAGTAGGGCAGCAGAGCCTTCCTGAAAGTCGTGTTGCTAGGTTGTAAATTAGAATGGAATGTGCCAGGGAAAACCCCAATAAGTTTATGTCTCATTGATTGTGGTTCCTGGGTTTGATTTTTTAAATTGGGGTAATGATTAGAATAGTGTTTGTCCTAGGTGGGCACAATCAGGTTCAATTGAACATCATATATATCTATACACGTACAGATCCTCTTCCCATGTAAATTACTATTTATTTTAATAAATTTATTTTATTTTTTTATTCATTTTTGGCTGAGTTGGATCTTCGTTGCTGCATGTGGGCTGTCTCTAGTTGCGGTGAGCGGGGGCTACTCTCCGTTGCGCTGCACGGGCTTCTCACTGCAGTGGCTTCTCTTGTTGTGGAGCACGTACTCTAGGCGTGTGGGCTTTAGTAGTTTTGGTGTGTGGGCTCAGTATTCGTGGCTCGTGGGCTCTAAAGCGCAGGCTCAGTAGTTGTGGTGCACGGGCTTAGTTGCTCTGCAGCATGTGGGATCTTCCCGGACCAGGGATCGACGCCGTGTCCCCTGCATTGCCAGGCGGATTCTTAACCACGGCGCCACCCGGGAAGCCCCCGTGTAAACTATTACAGAGCGTTCAGTAGACCTCCCTTGGTATATGGTTGGTCTTTTTGATATATGTATTTAATATGTATTTGTACACGGATGGTAACCCTAATCTTAATGTATCCATTCCTCCCACCTTTCCTTGTAGATAACCATAGTTTGTTTTCTAAGTCTGTGAGTGTCTTTCTCTGTGGAAATATGTTCATTTGTGTCAGTTGTTAGGTAACACCTAGAAGTGATATCACAGGATATTTGTCGTCTGCTTTCCGACTTACCTCATGGTCTCTGATTATCTCTAGGCTCATCTATGTTGCTGCAAAGAGCAGTGTTTGATTCTTTTCTATGCTGAATATTCCATTGTGTACATGGACTACTTCTTCTTTGTGCATTCATCTGTTGATGGACGTTTTGGTTGCTTCCAACTCTTGGCTATGCTAAATATTGATGCAGTGCAGGATTGCCAGCCTGTGTCTTTTTGATTCTGGTCTTCTCAAGGGATAGGCCCAGCAGTGGGCCTACTAGATCATATGGTAGCTCAATTTTTACCTTTCCACGCACCTCCATTCTGTTCTCACTACTGGCTGTTACCAGTTGACATCCCACCAGCAACTAGAGGGTACACAGTTCTCTAAAACCCCTTCAGCATTTATTGTTTGTAGATATTTTACCGATGGCATTTTGAGTGTTGGGTGGTGATACCTTTTGTAGTTTGGATTTGCATGCATCTAATAGTTCCCTATATTGAGCTTTCATCCACGTCCATTTTCTTTTTTTTTTAAGTAAAACAGAAAAACTTACCTCTTCAAACTGTTTCCTTGAAAAATTTGCCGTCTTCTGAATTCCTGTGGCCATTACCTACACCAGGACATTTTTTGAGGGCAGGTGTCATTTACAGCCCTGTAGTAATTGTGAATATTAAGTGACCATTAGCGCTGGGTTTAAAGCTGCCTTTGCAGGAAACGACCACAAGGCGGCAGCATTTCTATATTCCCAACTCTGGTTACTAGGGCAACAGGGCCTTCCTGGACGTCCTGGTTGTAGGTTGTAAATTAGAGTGCAATGTGCCAGGACAAACCCCCCAGAAGTTATGTCTACTAACTTGTTGTTGGTATTCGTAGCTTAATTTTCATTTTTATCAGAGCAAATTTGATTGCAATGTTTTGCTTGTTCCAGGTGTACAGAATCTGTTTCATTGATACATTTATCTTTTCATTTTTGGATCCTGTTCCATATAGGTTATTACAGAATGTTGTGTAGACCTCTCTTGATGTTCGGTATGTGTTTGGAGATTCTCTCTTTTAAAAGTATTAGCATATGTCTGTTAAACACAATATCCTCCGTTATACATTCCTCACACCTTTCCATCTGGTTAATCACAAGTTTGTTTCCTGAATACGTGAGTGTCCTTCTCTGTGGACATAAGTTGATTAATATCAATTTTTAGATAACACCTATACGTGATATCATAGGATATGTGTCTCTCGCTTTCTGACTTACTTCAAGTTGTGTGATTATCTCTAGCCTCACCTATGGTGCGGCAAATGGCGTTGTTTCTTTCTTTTCTGTGTCTAATATTCCATTGTGTACATGGACCTCTTTTCCGTCCATTCATCTGATGATGGACATTTTTGTTGCTTCCATGTCTTGGCTATTATAACTACTGCTGCAATACACGATTTTCCATCCCCTGTCTTTTTGATTCTGGCCTTCACAGGTGACAGGCCCAATAGTGGGCCTTCCGGATCATACGGTAACTCCACGCTTACCTTGAAACGCACTGCCGTTCTATTCCGATTATTGGCTGTTACCAGTTTACATCCCACTTAGACCTAGAGGTTACGCTATCCTCCACAACTTCTTCAACATCTGTTGTTTGTAGACTTTTTGCTGATGGTCATTCTCACTGGTGTGAGGTGATACCTTTGGGTAGATTGGATTTGCATGCGTCTAGTAATTCCTGATGTTCAGCTTTTATCAATATCCTTTTTATTTTTTTTTAAGATTGAGTTAAACTTACAACTGCAAATTGCCTTCTTGAAAAATTTGCCACGTTTGAATTCTTTTGGCCATTGCCTACCCCAGGACATTTTTTGAGGGCGTGAGTCATTTACACCCCTGCAGTCCTTCTGAATGTTAGTGACCATTAGCAGTGGATTTAAAGCTGCTGGTTGAGGAAACGGCCTTAGGGTGGCGGCATTTCTACGTTACCAACTCTGCTTGCTAGGGAAACAGAACCTTCCTGCAAGTTGTGCTTTTAGGTTGCACATTAGAGTGGAATGTGGCAGGACAAACCCCCATAACTTTTAGCCTCCTTAATTCTTGTTTGTGTCTTTAATTTATAGTGTTTATCAGAGTCAATTTGACTTAAAACTGTCGTTTGTTCTAAGGGTATAGAATCTTGTTCATTTGCACATATACATATATCTGTTGATCTTCGTGTCCTTTTCCATGTAGGTTATTACAGAGTGATGAGTAGACCACTCTTGGTATTCCATAGGTCTTTGGTGTTTCTATATTTTACATGTATTAGTATATGTTTGTTAATCCCAATATCCTAATTTATCCATTCCTCACACCTTTTCATTGGCTTAACCATAAGTTTGTTTTCTCAAGCTGAGATTCTCTTTCTCTCTGGCATTATGTTTATTTATATGAATTTTCAGATAACATAAGTGATCTCATAGGACATTTTTCTTTTCATTCTGTCTTACTTCACGTTTTGTGATTATCTCTAGGCTCATCTGTGGTGCTGCAAATGGCATTGTTTTATTTTTTTCATGGCTAATATTCCATTCTGTCCATATACCACTTCTTCTTTGTCCATTCATCTGTTTTTGGACCTTTTTTTTGCTTCCATGTCTTGGCTGTTTAAATATTGCTGCAGTGCACATTTGCCTGCCTCTGTCTTTCCGATTCTGGTGGTCGTAGGTTATAGACCCAGAAGGTGCCCTGCCGGATCATATGGTAGCTCAATTTTTACCTTTTAAAGCACCTGCGTTCTGTTTTCATTAGTGCTGTTACCGCTTTACATCCCACCAGCAGCTAGAAGGTATACAGCTCTCTAAAACCCCTTCAGCATTTATGGTTTGTAGACTTTTTGTGATTGTCACGTGACAGGTGTGTGGTGAAACCTTTTTGGAGGTTGGATTTTCATGCATCTAATAATTCCTTATACTGAGCTTTGGGTATGTCCTTTTTTTCTTTTTCCTTTTCTTAAAGAGTGAGTACAACTTCCCTCTTCATATTGACTCCTTGAAAATTTTGTCATGTGTTGAATTCTCTTGGCTATTCCCTACCCCAGGGCATTTTTTGTGGGCACGTGTCATGTACAGCCCTGCATTCCTGTGAATATTAAGTGACCATAAGCACTGTGTTTAAAGCTGCTGTTGTGGGAAAGAGCCACAAGGCGGCAGCATTATTATGTCCTCAACTCTTGTTAGTAGAGCAACAGAGTCTTCCTGGACGTCGTGTTCCTCGGTTGTAAATTAGAGTGGAATGTGCTCAGACAAACCCCCAGAAGTTTATATCTCCTTACTTATGTTTGTTTTTTAAATTTAATTTATATCTCTTATCGGAGTAAAATTTTTTTATTTTCTTAAATAATTAATTTATTTATTTTTGCCTGTGCTAGGTCTGCGTTTCTGTGCGAGGGCTTTCTATAGCTGTGGCAAGCGGGGCCCACTCTTCATCGTGGTGTGCGGGCCTCTCACTACCGCGGCCTCTCTTGTTGCAGAGCACAGGCTCCAGACGCGCAGGCTCAGTACTTTTGGCTCACGGGCCTAGTTGCTCTGTGGCATGTGGAATCTTCCCATACCAGGGCTCGAACCCGTGTCCCCTGCATTGGCAGGCAGATTCTCAACCACTGCCACACCAGGGAAGCCCCTATCGGAGCAAATTTGATTAGAGTGTTGTGATTGTCTGCCTGTACAGAATCGGGTCAATTATACATACATATATCTGTTCATCTTCGGATCCTGTTACCATGTATCTTATTACAGAGTGTTGAGTAGACCTCCCTTGATATCTGGTAGGTGTTTGGTCATTATATATTTTATATGTATTGGTGATTAGATAATTCATATAGTTTATATGTTATATGTTTATATACATTTAACATACCTTAGTATATGTATGTTACCCCCATAATCCCAATTTATCCGTCTTCCCACCTTTCATTTTGGTTTACCATTCGTTTGTTTTCTAAATCTGTGAGCGTCCTTTTCTGTGGAAATATGTTCATTGGTAGCAATCTTAGGATAACATCTATAAATGATGTCATAGGATATTTGTCATTCCCTTTTGACTTACTTAACGTAATATGATTATTTCTAGGCTCATCTGTAATCCTGAAAACGGCCTTGATCATATTTTTCTGAGGCTAACGTTCCATTCGGTACTTATACCACTTCTTCTTTGTCCATTTCTCTGTTGATGGACATTTTCTTTGCTTGCATGTCTTGGCTATTGTAAATATTGCTGCAGTGCATGTTTTCCTGTCTGTGTCTTTCCAATTCTGGTCTTCTTAGGTTATAGGCCCTTAAGCGGATCGGCCTCATCGTATGGTAGCTCAGTTTTTAGCTTTTAAACGCAGATCCATTCAGTTCTCATGATTAGCTCTTACCAGTTTACATCCAACCAACAGCATAGTGGGTATGGATTTCTCGACAAACCCGTCACCATTCATTGTTTGCATACTTTTTACCGATGTCATTTTGAATATTGGGTGGCGGACTCCTTTTGTAGTTTGGATTTGCATCCAACCGATAATTCCTGATGTTGAGGTTTTATCCATGTTCTTCTATTTTTGTAAACAAAAGAGTGAGTACAACTTACCTCTTCAAATTGTTTTCTTGAAAACTTTTCCGCGTTGTGAACTTTTTTGACCATTACCTACCCCAGGACATTTTTTGAGGACACGTGTCATTTACAGCCCTACAGTTACTGTGAATCTTAAGGGACCGTTAGCCCTGTGATTAAAGCTGCTGTTGTGGGAAACGGCCACATGGTGACAGCATTTCTCCATTCCAAATCTGGTTAGTAGGGCAGCAGAGCCTTCCTGAAAGTCGTGTTGCTAGGTTGTAAATTAGAATGGAATGTGCCAGGGAAAACCCCAATAAGTTTATGTCTCATTGATTGTGGTTCCTGGGTTTGATTTTTTAAATTGGGGTAATGATTAGAATAGTGTTTGTCCTAGGTGGGCACAATCAGGTTCAATTGAACATCATATATATCTATACATGTACAGATCCTCTTCCCATGTAAATTACTATTTATTTTAATAAATTTATTTTATTTATTTATTCATTTTTGGCTGAGTTGGATCTTCGTTGCTGCATGTGGGCTGTCTCTAGTTGCGGTGAGCGGGGGCTACTCTCCGTTGCGCTGCACGGGCTTCTCACTGCAGTGGCTTCTCTTGTTGTGGAGCACGTACTCTAGGCGTGTGGGCTTTAGTAGTTTTGGTGTGTGGGCTCAGTATTCGTGGCTCGTGGGCTCTAAAGCGCAGGCTCAGTAGTTGTGGTGCACGGGCTTAGTTGCTCTGCAGCATGTGGGATCTTCCCGGACCAGGGATCGACGCCATGTCCCCTGCATTGCCAGGCGGATTCTTAACCACGGCGCCACCCGGGAAGCCCCCGTGTAAACTATTACAGAGCGTTCAGTAGACCTCCCTTGGTATATGGTTGGTCTTTTTGATATATGTATTTAATATGTATTTGTACACGTATGGTAACCCTAATCTTAATGTATCCATTCCTCCCACCTTTCCTTGTAGATAACCATAGTTTGTTTTCTAAGTCTGTGAGTGTCTTTCTCTGTGGAAATATGTTCATTTGTGTCAGTTGTTAGGTAACACCTAGAAGTGATATCACAGGATATTTGTCGTCTGCTTTCCGACTTACCTCATGGTCTCTGATTATCTCTAGGCTCATCTATGTTGCTGCAAAGAGCAGTGTTTGATTCTTTTCTATGCCGAATATTCCATTGTGTACATGGACCACTTCTTCTTTGTGCATTCATCTGTTGATGGACGTTTTGGTTGCTTCCAACTCTTGGCTATGCTAAATATTGATGCAGTGCAGGATTGCCAGCCTGTGTCTTTTTGATTCTGGTCTTCTCAAGGGATAGGCCCAGCAGTGGGCCTACTAGATCATATGGTAGCTCAATTTTTACCTTTCAACGCACCTCCATTCTGTTCTCACTACTGGCTGTTACCAGTTGACATCCCACCAGCAACTAGAGGGTACACAGTTCTCTAAAACCCCTTCAGCATTTATTGTTTGTAGATATTTTACCGATGGCATTTTGAGTGTTGGGTGGTGATACCTTTTGTAGTTTGGATTTGCATGCATCTAATAGTTCCCTATATTGAGCTTTCATCCACGTCCATTTTCTTTTTTTTTTAAGTAAAACAGAAAAACTTACCTCTTCAAACTGTTTCCTTGAAAAATTTGCCGTCTTCTGAATTCCTGTGGCCATTACCTACACCAGGACATTTTTTGAGGGCAGGTGTCATTTACAGCCCTGTAGTAATTGTGAATATTAAGTGACCATTAGCGCTGGGTTTAAAGCTGCCTTTGCAGGAAACGACCACAAGGCGGCAGCATTTCTATATTCCCAACTCTGGTTACTAGGGCAACAGGGCCTTCCTGGACGTCCTGGTTGTAGGTTGTAAATTAGAGTGCAATGTGCCAGGACAAACCCCCCAGAAGTTATGTCTACTAACTTGTTGTTGGTATTCGTAGCTTAATTTTCATTTTTATCAGAGCAAATTTGATTGCAATGTTTTGCTTGTTCCAGGTGTACAGAATCTGTTTCATTGATACATTTATCTTTTCATTTTTGGATCCTGTTCCATATAGGTTATTACAGAATGTTGTGTAGACCTCTCTTGATGTTCGGTATGTGTTTGGAGATTCTCTCTTTTAAAAGTATTAGCGTATGTCTGTTAAACACAATATCCTCCGTTATACATTCCTCACACCTTTCCATCTGGTTAATCACAAGTTTGTTTCCTGAATACGTGAGTGTCCTTCTCTGTGGACATAAGTTGATTAATATCAATTTTTAGATAACACCTATACGTGATATCATAGGATATGTGTCTCTCGCTTTCTGACTTACTTCAAGTTGTGTGATTATCTCTAGCCTCATCTATGGTGCGGCAAGTGGCGTTGTTTCTTTCTTTTCTGTGTCTAATATTCCATTGTGTACATGGACCTCTTTTCCGTCCATTCATCTGATGATGGACATTTTTGTTGCTTCCATGTCTTGGCTATTGTAACTACTGCTGCAATACACGATTTTCCATCCCCTGTCTTTTTGATTCTGGCCTTCACAGGTGACAGGCCCAATAGTGGGCCTTCCGGATCATACGGTAACTCCACGCTTACCTTGAAACGCACTGCCGTTCTATTCCGATTATTGGCTGTTACCAGTTTACATCCCACTTAGACCTAGAGGTTACGCTATCCTCCACAACTTCTTCAACATCTGTTGTTTGTAGACTTTTTGCTGATGGTCATTCTCACTGGTGTGAGGTGATACCTTTGGGTAGATTGGATTTGCATGCGTCTAGTAATTCCTGATGTTCAGCTTTTATCAATATCCTTTTTATTTTTTTTTAAGATTGAGTTAAACTTACAACTGCAAATTGCCTTCTTGAAAAATTTGCCACGTTTGAATTCTTTTGGCCATTGCCTACCCCAGGACATTTTTTGAGGGCGTGAGTCATTTACACCCCTGCAGTCCTTCTGAATGTTAGTGACCATTAGCAGTGGATTTAAAGCTGCTGGTTGAGGAAACGGCCTTAGGGTGGCGGCATTTCTACGTTACCAACTCTGCTTGCTAGGGAAACAGAACCTTCCTGCAAGTTGTGCTTTTAGGTTGCACATTAGAGTGGAATGTGGCAGGACAAACCCCCATAACTTTTAGCCTCCTTAATTCTTGTTTGTGTCTTTAATTTATAGTGTTTATCAGAGTCAATTTGACTTAAAACTGTCGTTTGTTCTAAGGGTATAGAATCTTGTTCATTTGCACATATACATATATCTGTTGATCTTCGTGTCCTTTTCCATGTAGGTTATTACAGAGTGATGAGTAGACCACTCTTGGTATTCCATAGGTCTTTGGTGTTTCTATATTTTACATGTATTAGTATATGTTTGTTAATCCCAATATCCTAATTTATCCATTCCTCACACCTTTTCATTGGCTTAACCATAAGTTTGTTTTCTCAAGCTGAGATTCTCTTTCTCTCTGGCATTATGTTTATTTATATGAATTTTCAGATAACATAAGTGATCTCATAGGACATTTTTCTTTTCATTCTGTCTTACTTCACGTTTTGTGATTATCTCTAGGCTCATCTGTGGTGCTGCAAATGGCATTGTTTTATTTTTTTCATGGCTAATATTCCATTCTGTCCATATACCACTTCTTCTTTGTCCATTCATCTGTTTTTGGACCTTTTTTTTGCTTCCATGTCTTGGCTGTTTAAATATTGCTGCAGTGCACATTTGCCTGCCTCTGTCTTTCCGATTCTGGTGGTCGTAGGTTATAGACCCAGAAGGTGCCCTGCCGGATCATATGGTAGCTCAATTTTTACCTTTTAAAGCACCTGCGTTCTGTTTTCATTAGTGCTGTTACCGCTTTACATCCCACCAGCAGCTAGAAGGTATACAGCTCTCTAAAACCCCTTCAGCATTTATGGTTTGTAGACTTTTTGTGATTGTCACGTGACAGGTGTGTGGTGAAACCTTTTTGGAGGTTGGATTTTCATGCATCTAATAATTCCTTATACTGAGCTTTGGGTATGTCCTTTTTTTCTTTTTCCTTTTCTTAAAGAGTGAGTACAACTTCCCTCTTCATATTGACTCCTTGAAAATTTTGTCATGTGTTGAATTCTCTTGGCTATTCCCTACCCCAGGGCATTTTTTGTGGGCACGTGTCATGTACAGCCCTGCATTCCTGTGAATATTAAGTGACCATAAGCACTGTGTTTAAAGCTGCTGTTGTGGGAAAGAGCCACAAGGCGGCAGCATTATTATGTCCTCAACTCTTGTTAGTAGAGCAACAGAGTCTTCCTGGACGTCGTGTTCCTCGGTTGTAAATTAGAGTGGAATGTGCTCAGACAAACCCCCAGAAGTTTATATCTCCTTACTTATGTTTGTTTTTTAAATTTAATTTATATCTCTTATCGGAGTAAAATTTTTTTATTTTCTTAAATAATTAATTTATTTATTTTTGCCTGTGCTAGGTCTGCGTTTCTGTGCGAGGGCTTTCTATAGCTGTGGCAAGCGGGGCCCACTCTTCATCGTGGTGTGCGGGCCTCTCACTACCGCGGCCTCTCTTGTTGCAGAGCACAGGCTCCAGACGCGCAGGCTCAGTACTTTTGGCTCACGGGCCTAGTTGCTCTGTGGCATGTGGAATCTTCCCATACCAGGGCTCGAACCCGTGTCCCCTGCATTGGCAGGCAGATTCTCAACCACTGCCACACCAGGGAAGCCCCTATCGGAGCAAATTTGATTAGAGTGTTGTGATTGTCTGCCTGTACAGAATCGGGTCAATTATACATACATATATCTGTTCATCTTCGGATCCTGTTACCATGTATCTTATTACAGAGTGTTGAGTAGACCTCCCTTGATATCTGGTAGGTGTTTGGTCATTATATATTTTATATGTATTGGTGATTAGATAATTCATATAGTTTATATGTTATATGTTTATATACATTTAACATACCTTAGTATATGTATGTTACCCCCATAATCCCAATTTATCCGTCTTCCCACCTTTCATTTTGGTTTACCATTCGTTTGTTTTCTAAATCTGTGAGCGTCCTTTTCTGTGGAAATATGTTCATTGGTAGCAATCTTAGGATAACATCTATAAATGATGTCATAGGATATTTGTCATTCCCTTTTGACTTACTTAACGTAATATGATTATTTCTAGGCTCATCTGTAATCCTGAAAACGGCCTTGATCATATTTTTCTGAGGCTAACGTTCCATTCGGTACTTATACCACTTCTTCTTTGTCCATTTCTCTGTTGATGGACATTTTCTTTGCTTGCATGTCTTGGCTATTGTAAATATTGCTGCAGTGCATGTTTTCCTGTCTGTGTCTTTCCAATTCTGGTCTTCTTAGGTTATAGGCCCTTAAGCGGATCGGCCTCATCGTATGGTAGCTCAGTTTTTAGCTTTTAAACGCAGATCCATTCAGTTCTCATGATTAGCTCTTACCAGTTTACATCCAACCAACAGCATAGTGGGTATGGATTTCTCGACAAACCCGTCACCATTCATTGTTTGCATACTTTTTACCGATGTCATTTTGAATATTGGGTGGCGGACTCCTTTTGTAGTTTGGATTTGCATCCAACCGATAATTCCTGATGTTGAGGTTTTATCCATGTTCTTCTATTTTTGTAAACAAAAGAGTGAGTACAACTTACCTCTTCAAATTGTTTTCTTGAAAACTTTTCCGCGTTGTGAACTTTTTTGACCATTACCTACCCCAGGACATTTTTTGAGGACACGTGTCATTTACAGCCCTACAGTTACTGTGAATCTTAAGGGACCGTTAGCCCTGTGATTAAAGCTGCTGTTGTGGGAAACGGCCACATGGTGACAGCATTTCTCCATTCCAAATCTGGTTAGTAGGGCAGCAGAGCCTTCCTGAAAGTCGTGTTGCTAGGTTGTAAATTAGAATGGAATGTGCCAGGGAAAACCCCAATAAGTTTATGTCTCATTGATTGTGGTTCCTGGGTTTGATTTTTTAAATTGGGGTAATGATTAGAATAGTGTTTGTCCTAGGTGGGCACAATCAGGTTCAATTGAACATCATATATATCTATACATGTACAGATCCTCTTCCCATGTAAATTACTATTTATTTTAATAAATTTATTTTATTTATTTATTCATTTTTGGCTGAGTTGGATCTTCGTTGCTGCATGTGGGCTGTCTCTAGTTGCGGTGAGCGGGGGCTACTCTCCGTTGCGCTGCACGGGCTTCTCACTGCAGTGGCTTCTCTTGTTGTGGAGCACGTACTCTAGGCGTGTGGGCTTTAGTAGTTTTGGTGTGTGGGCTCAGTATTCGTGGCTCGTGGGCTCTAAAGCGCAGGCTCAGTAGTTGTGGTGCACGGGCTTAGTTGCTCTGCAGCATGTGGGATCTTCCCGGACCAGGGATCGACGCCATGTCCCCTGCATTGCCAGGCGGATTCTTAACCACGGCGCCACCCGGGAAGCCCCCGTGTAAACTATTACAGAGCGTTCAGTAGACCTCCCTTGGTATATGGTTGGTCTTTTTGATATATGTATTTAATATGTATTTGTACACGTATGGTAACCCTAATCTTAATGTATCCATTCCTCCCACCTTTCCTTGTAGATAACCATAGTTTGTTTTCTAAGTCTGTGAGTGTCTTTCTCTGTGGAAATATGTTCATTTGTGTCAGTTGTTAGGTAACACCTAGAAGTGATATCACAGGATATTTGTCGTCTGCTTTCCGACTTACCTCATGGTCTCTGATTATCTCTAGGCTCATCTATGTTGCTGCAAAGAGCAGTGTTTGATTCTTTTCTATGCCGAATATTCCATTGTGTACATGGACCACTTCTTCTTTGTGCATTCATCTGTTGATGGACGTTTTGGTTGCTTCCAACTCTTGGCTATGCTAAATATTGATGCAGTGCAGGATTGCCAGCCTGTGTCTTTTTGATTCTGGTCTTCTCAAGGGATAGGCCCAGCAGTGGGCCTACTAGATCATATGGTAGCTCAATTTTTACCTTTCAACGCACCTCCATTCTGTTCTCACTACTGGCTGTTACCAGTTGACATCCCACCAGCAACTAGAGGGTACACAGTTCTCTAAAACCCCTTCAGCATTTATTGTTTGTAGATATTTTACCGATGGCATTTTGAGTGTTGGGTGGTGATACCTTTTGTAGTTTGGATTTGCATGCATCTAATAGTTCCCTATATTGAGCTTTCATCCACGTCCATTTTCTTTTTTTTTTAAGTAAAACAGAAAAACTTACCTCTTCAAACTGTTTCCTTGAAAAATTTGCCGTCTTCTGAATTCCTGTGGCCATTACCTACACCAGGACATTTTTTGAGGGCAGGTGTCATTTACAGCCCTGTAGTAATTGTGAATATTAAGTGACCATTAGCGCTGGGTTTAAAGCTGCCTTTGCAGGAAACGACCACAAGGCGGCAGCATTTCTATATTCCCAACTCTGGTTACTAGGGCAACAGGGCCTTCCTGGACGTCCTGGTTGTAGGTTGTAAATTAGAGTGCAATGTGCCAGGACAAACCCCCCAGAAGTTATGTCTACTAACTTGTTGTTGGTATTCGTAGCTTAATTTTCATTTTTATCAGAGCAAATTTGATTGCAATGTTTTGCTTGTTCCAGGTGTACAGAATCTGTTTCATTGATACATTTATCTTTTCATTTTTGGATCCTGTTCCATATAGGTTATTACAGAATGTTGTGTAGACCTCTCTTGATGTTCGGTATGTGTTTGGAGATTCTCTCTTTTAAAAGTATTAGCGTATGTCTGTTAAACACAATATCCTCCGTTATACATTCCTCACACCTTTCCATCTGGTTAATCACAAGTTTGTTTCCTGAATACGTGAGTGTCCTTCTCTGTGGACATAAGTTGATTAATATCAATTTTTAGATAACACCTATACGTGATATCATAGGATATGTGTCTCTCGCTTTCTGACTTACTTCAAGTTGTGTGATTATCTCTAGCCTCATCTATGGTGCGGCAAGTGGCGTTGTTTCTTTCTTTTCTGTGTCTAATATTCCATTGTGTACATGGACCTCTTTTCCGTCCATTCATCTGATGATGGACATTTTTGTTGCTTCCATGTCTTGGCTATTGTAACTACTGCTGCAATACACGATTTTCCATCCCCTGTCTTTTTGATTCTGGCCTTCACAGGTGACAGGCCCAATAGTGGGCCTTCCGGATCATACGGTAACTCCACGCTTACCTTGAAACGCACTGCCGTTCTATTCCGATTATTGGCTGTTACCAGTTTACATCCCACTTAGACCTAGAGGTTACGCTATCCTCCACAACTTCTTCAACATCTGTTGTTTGTAGACTTTTTGCTGATGGTCATTCTCACTGGTGTGAGGTGATACCTTTGGGTAGATTGGATTTGCATGCGTCTAGTAATTCCTGATGTTCAGCTTTTATCAATATCCTTTTTATTTTTTTTTAAGATTGAGTTAAACTTACAACTGCAAATTGCCTTCTTGAAAAATTTGCCACGTTTGAATTCTTTTGGCCATTGCCTACCCCAGGACATTTTTTGAGGGCGTGAGTCATTTACACCCCTGCAGTCCTTCTGAATGTTAGTGACCATTAGCAGTGGATTTAAAGCTGCTGGTTGAGGAAACGGCCTTAGGGTGGCGGCATTTCTACGTTACCAACTCTGCTTGCTAGGGAAACAGAACCTTCCTGCAAGTTGTGCTTTTAGGTTGCACATTAGAGTGGAATGTGGCAGGACAAACCCCCATAACTTTTAGCCTCCTTAATTCTTGTTTGTGTCTTTAATTTATAGTGTTTATCAGAGTCAATTTGACTTAAAACTGTCGTTTGTTCTAAGGGTATAGAATCTTGTTCATTTGCACATATACATATATCTGTTGATCTTCGTGTCCTTTTCCATGTAGGTTATTACAGAGTGATGAGTAGACCACTCTTGGTATTCCATAGGTCTTTGGTGTTTCTATATTTTACATGTATTAGTATATGTTTGTTAATCCCAATATCCTAATTTATCCATTCCTCACACCTTTTCATTGGCTTAACCATAAGTTTGTTTTCTCAAGCTGAGATTCTCTTTCTCTCTGGCATTATGTTTATTTATATGAATTTTCAGATAACATAAGTGATCTCATAGGACATTTTTCTTTTCATTCTGTCTTACTTCACGTTTTGTGATTATCTCTAGGCTCATCTGTGGTGCTGCAAATGGCATTGTTTTATTTTTTTCATGGCTAATATTCCATTCTGTCCATATACCACTTCTTCTTTGTCCATTCATCTGTTTTTGGACCTTTTTTTTGCTTCCATGTCTTGGCTGTTTAAATATTGCTGCAGTGCACATTTGCCTGCCTCTGTCTTTCCGATTCTGGTGGTCGTAGGTTATAGACCCAGAAGGTGCCCTGCCGGATCATATGGTAGCTCAATTTTTACCTTTTAAAGCACCTGCGTTCTGTTTTCATTAGTGCTGTTACCGCTTTACATCCCACCAGCAGCTAGAAGGTATACAGCTCTCTAAAACCCCTTCAGCATTTATGGTTTGTAGACTTTTTGTGATTGTCACGTGACAGGTGTGTGGTGAAACCTTTTTGGAGGTTGGATTTTCATGCATCTAATAATTCCTTATACTGAGCTTTGGGTATGTCCTTTTTTTCTTTTTCCTTTTCTTAAAGAGTGAGTACAACTTCCCTCTTCATATTGACTCCTTGAAAATTTTGTCATGTGTTGAATTCTCTTGGCTATTCCCTACCCCAGGGCATTTTTTGTGGGCACGTGTCATGTACAGCCCTGCATTCCTGTGAATATTAAGTGACCATAAGCACTGTGTTTAAAGCTGCTGTTGTGGGAAAGAGCCACAAGGCGGCAGCATTATTATGTCCTCAACTCTTGTTAGTAGAGCAACAGAGTCTTCCTGGACGTCGTGTTCCTCGGTTGTAAATTAGAGTGGAATGTGCTCAGACAAACCCCCAGAAGTTTATATCTCCTTACTTATGTTTGTTTTTTAAATTTAATTTATATCTCTTATCGGAGTAAAATTTTTTTATTTTCTTAAATAATTAATTTATTTATTTTTGCCTGTGCTAGGTCTGCGTTTCTGTGCGAGGGCTTTCTATAGCTGTGGCAAGCGGGGCCCACTCTTCATCGTGGTGTGCGGGCCTCTCACTACCGCGGCCTCTCTTGTTGCAGAGCACAGGCTCCAGACGCGCAGGCTCAGTACTTTTGGCTCACGGGCCTAGTTGCTCTGTGGCATGTGGAATCTTCCCATACCAGGGCTCGAACCCGTGTCCCCTGCATTGGCAGGCAGATTCTCAACCACTGCCACACCAGGGAAGCCCCTATCGGAGCAAATTTGATTAGAGTGTTGTGATTGTCTGCCTGTACAGAATCGGGTCAATTATACATACATATATCTGTTCATCTTCGGATCCTGTTACCATGTATCTTATTACAGAGTGTTGAGTAGACCTCCCTTGATATCTGGTAGGTGTTTGGTCATTATATATTTTATATGTATTGGTGATTAGATAATTCATATAGTTTATATGTTATATGTTTATATACATTTAACATACCTTAGTATATGTATGTTACCCCCATAATCCCAATTTATCCGTCTTCCCACCTTTCATTTTGGTTTACCATTCGTTTGTTTTCTAAATCTGTGAGCGTCCTTTTCTGTGGAAATATGTTCATTGGTAGCAATCTTAGGATAACATCTATAAATGATGTCATAGGATATTTGTCATTCCCTTTTGACTTACTTAACGTAATATGATTATTTCTAGGCTCATCTGTAATCCTGAAAACGGCCTTGATCATATTTTTCTGAGGCTAACGTTCCATTCGGTACTTATACCACTTCTTCTTTGTCCATTTCTCTGTTGATGGACATTTTCTTTGCTTGCATGTCTTGGCTATTGTAAATATTGCTGCAGTGCATGTTTTCCTGTCTGTGTCTTTCCGATTCTGGTCTTCTTAGGTTATAGGCCCTTAAGCGGATCGGCCTCATCGTATGGTAGCTCAGTTTTTAGCTTTTAAACGCAGATCCATTCAGTTCTCATGATTAGCTCTTACCAGTTTACATCCAACCAACAGCATAGTGGGTATGGATTTCTCGACAAACCCGTCACCATTCATTGTTTGCATACTTTTTACCGATGTCATTTTGAATATTGGGTGGCGGACTCCTTTTGTAGTTTGGATTTGCATCCAACCGATAATTCCTGATGTTGAGGTTTTATCCATGTTCTTCTATTTTTGTAAACAAAAGAGTGAGTACAACTTACCTCTTCAAATTGTTTTCTTGAAAACTTTTCCGCGTTGTGAACTTTTTTGACCATTACCTACCCCAGGACATTTTTTGAGGACACGTGTCATTTACAGCCCTACAGTTACTGTGAATCTTAAGGGACCGTTAGCCCTGTGATTAAAGCTGCTGTTGTGGGAAACGGCCACATGGTGACAGCATTTCTCCATTCCAAATCTGGTTAGTAGGGCAGCAGAGCCTTCCTGAAAGTCGTGTTGCTAGGTTGTAAATTAGAATGGAATGTGCCAGGGAAAACCCCAATAAGTTTATGTCTCATTGATTGTGGTTCCTGGGTTTGATTTTTTAAATTGGGGTAATGATTAGAATAGTGTTTGTCCTAGGTGGGCACAATCAGGTTCAATTGAACATCATATATATCTATACATGTACAGATCCTCTTCCCATGTAAATTACTATTTATTTTAATAAATTTATTTTATTTATTTATTCATTTTTGGCTGAGTTGGATCTTCGTTGCTGCATGTGGGCTGTCTCTAGTTGCGGTGAGCGGGGGCTACTCTCCGTTGCGCTGCACGGGCTTCTCACTGCAGTGGCTTCTCTTGTTGTGGAGCACGTACTCTAGGCGTGTGGGCTTTAGTAGTTTTGGTGTGTGGGCTCAGTATTCGTGGCTCGTGGGCTCTAAAGCGCAGGCTCAGTAGTTGTGGTGCACGGGCTTAGTTGCTCTGCAGCATGTGGGATCTTCCCGGACCAGGGATCGACGCCGTGTCCCCTGCATTGCCAGGTGGATTCTTAACCACGGCGCCACCCGGGAAGCCCCCGTGTAAACTATTACAGAGCGTTCAGTAGACCTCCCTTGGTATATGGTTGGTCTTTTTGATATATGTATTTAATATGTATTTGTACACGTATGGTAACCCTAATCTTAATGTATCCATTCCTCCCACCTTTCCTTGTAGATAACCATAGTTTGTTTTCTAAGTCTGTGAGTGTCTTTCTCTGTGGAAATATGTTCATTTGTGTCAGTTGTTAGGTAACACCTAGAAGTGATATCACAGGATATTTGTCGTCTGCTTTCCGACTTACCTCATGGTCTCTGATTATCTCTAGGCTCATCTATGTTGCTGCAAAGAGCAGTGTTTGATTCTTTTCTATGCCGAATATTCCATTGTGTACATGGACCACTTCTTCTTTGTGCATTCATCTGTTGATGGACGTTTTGGTTGCTTCCAACTCTTGGCTATGCTAAATATTGATGCAGTGCAGGATTGCCAGCCTGTGTCTTTTTGATTCTGGTCTTCTCAAGGGATAGGCCCAGCAGTGGGCCTACTAGATCATATGGTAGCTCAATTTTTACCTTTCAACGCACCTCCATTCTGTTCTCACTACTGGCTGTTACCAGTTGACATCCCACCAGCAACTAGAGGGTACACAGTTCTCTAAAACCCCTTCAGCATTTATTGTTTGTAGATATTTTACCGATGGCATTTTGAGTGTTGGGTGGTGATACCTTTTGTAGTTTGGATTTGCATGCATCTAATAGTTCCCTATATTGAGCTTTCATCCACGTCCATTTTCTTTTTTTTTTTAAGTAAAACAGAAAAACTTACCTCTTCAAACTGTTTCCTTGAAAAATTTGCCGTCTTCTGAATTCCTGTGGCCATTACCTACACCAGGACATTTTTTGAGGGCAGGTGTCATTTACAGCCCTGTAGTAATTGTGAATATTAAGTGACCATTAGCGCTGGGTTTAAAGCTGCCTTTGCAGGAAACGACCACAAGGCGGCAGCATTTCTATATTCCCAACTCTGGTTACTAGGGCAACAGGGCCTTCCTGGACGTCCTGGTTGTAGGTTGTAAATTAGAGTGCAATGTGCCAGGACAAACCCCCCAGAAGTTATGTCTACTAACTTGTTGTTGGTATTCGTAGCTTAATTTTCATTTTTATCAGAGCAAATTTGATTGCAATGTTTTGCTTGTTCCAGGTGTACAGAATCTGTTTCATTGATACATTTATCTTTTCATTTTTGGATCCTGTTCCATATAGGTTATTACAGAATGTTGTGTAGACCTCTCTTGATGTTCGGTATGTGTTTGGAGATTCTCTCTTTTAAAAGTATTAGCATATGTCTGTTAAACACAATATCCTCCGTTATACATTCCTCACACCTTTCCATCTGGTTAATCACAAGTTTGTTTCCTGAATACGTGAGTGTCCTTCTCTGTGGACATAAGTTGATTAATATCAATTTTTAGATAACACCTATACGTGATATCATAGGATATGTGTCTCTCGCTTTCTGACTTACTTCAAGTTGTGTGATTATCTCTAGCCTCATCTATGGTGCGGCAAGTGGCGTTGTTTCTTTCTTTTCTGTGTCTAATATTCCATTGTGTACATGGACCTCTTTTCCGTCCATTCATCTGATGATGGACATTTTTGTTGCTTCCATGTCTTGGCTATTGTAACTACTGCTGCAATACACGATTTTCCATCCCGTGTCTTTTTGATTCTGGCCTTCACAGGTGACAGGCCCAATAGTGGGCCTTCCGGATCATACGGTAACTCCACGCTTACCTTGAAACGCACTGCCGTTCTATTCCGATTATTGGCTGTTACCAGTTTACATCCCACTTAGACCTAGAGGTTACGCTATCCTCCACAACTTCTTCAACATCTGTTGTTTGTAGACTTTTTGCTGATGGTCATTCTCACTGGTGTGAGGTGATACCTTTGGGTAGATTGGATTTGCATGCGTCTAGTAATTCCTGATGTTCAGCTTTTATCAATATCCTTTTTATTTTTTTTTAAGATTGAGTTAAACTTACAACTGCAAATTGCCTTCTTGAAAAATTTGCCACGTTTGAATTCTTTTGGCCATTGCCTACCCCAGGACATTTTTTGAGGGCGTGAGTCATTTACACCCCTGCAGTCCTTCTGAATGTTAGTGACCATTAGCAGTGGATTTAAAGCTGCTGGTTGAGGAAACGGCCTTAGGGTGGCGGCATTTCTACGTTACCAACTCTGCTTGCTAGGGAAACAGAACCTTCCTGCAAGTTGTGCTTTTAGGTTGCACATTAGAGTGGAATGTGGCAGGACAAACCCCCATAACTTTTAGCCTCCTTAATTCTTGTTTGTGTCTTTAATTTATAGTGTTTATCAGAGTCAATTTGACTTAAAACTGTCGTTTGTTCTAAGGGTATAGAATCTTGTTCATTTGCACATATACATATATCTGTTGATCTTCGTGTCCTTTTCCATGTAGGTTATTACAGAGTGATGAGTAGACCACTCTTGGTATTCCATAGGTCTTTGGTGATTCTATATTTTACATGTATTAGTATATGTTTGTTAATCCCAATATCCTAATTTATCCATTCCTCACACCTTTTCATTGGCTTAACCATAAGTTTGTTTTCTCAAGCTGAGATTCTCTTTCTCTCTGGCATTATGTTTATTTATATGAATTTTCAGATAACATAAGTGATCTCATAGGACATTTTTCTTTTCATTCTGTCTTACTTCACGTTTTGTGATTATCTCTAGGCTCATCTGTGGTGCTGCAAATGGCATTGTTTTATTTTTTTCATGGCTAATATTCCATTCTGTCCATATACCACTTCTTCTTTGTCCATTCATCTGTTTTTGGACCTTTTTTTTGCTTCCATGTCATGGCTGTTTAAATATTGCTGCAGTGCACATTTGCCTGCCTCTGTCTTTCCGATTCTGGTGGTCGTAGGTTATAGACCCAGAAGGTGCCCTGCCGGATCATATGGTAGCTCAATTTTTACCTTTTAAAGCACCTGCGTTCTGTTTTCATTAGTGCTGTTACCGCTTTACATCCCACCAGCAGCTAGAAGGTATACAGTTCTCTAAAACCCCTTCAGCATTTATGGTTTGTAGACTTTTTGTGATTGTCACGTGACAGGTGTGTGGTGAAACCTTTTTGGAGGTTGGATTTTCATGCATCTAATAATTCCTTATACTGAGCTTTGGGTATGTCCTTTTTTTCTTTTTCCTTTTCTTAAAGAGTGAGTACAACTTCCCTCTTCATATTGACTCCTTGAAAATTTTGTCATGTGTTGAATTCTCTTGGCTATTCCCTACCCCAGGGCATTTTTTGTGGGCACGTGTCATGTACAGCCCTGCATTCCTGTGAATATTAAGTGACCATAAGCACTGTGTTTAAAGCTGCTGTTGTGGGAAAGAGCCACAAGGCGGCAGCATTATTATGTCCTCAACTCTTGTTAGTAGAGCAACAGAGTCTTCCTGGACGTCGTGTTCCTCGGTTGTAAATTAGAGTGGAATGTGCTCAGACAAACCCCCAGAAGTTTATATCTCCTTACTTATGTTTGTTTTTTAAATTTAATTTATATCTCTTATCGGAGTAAAATTTTTTTATTTTCTTAAATAATTAATTTATTTATTTTTGCCTGTGCTAGGTCTGCGTTTCTGTGCGAGGGCTTTCTATAGCTGTGGCAAGCGGGGCCCACTCTTCATCGTGGTGTGCGGGCCTCTCACTACCGCGGCCTCTCTTGTTGCAGAGCACAGGCTCCAGACGCGCAGGCTCAGTACTTTGGGCTCACGGGCCTAGTTGCTCTGTGGCATGTGGAATCTTCCCATACCAGGGCTCGAACCCGTGTCCCCTGCATTGGCAGGCAGATTCTCAACCACTGCCACACCAGGGAAGCCCCTATCGGAGCAAATTTGATTAGAGTGTTGTGATTGTCTGCCTGTACAGAATCGGGTCAATTATACATACATATATCTGTTCATCTTCGGATCCTGTTACCATGTATCTTATTACAGAGTGTTGAGTAGACCTCCCTTGATATTTGGTAGGTGTTTGGTCATTATATATTTTATATGTATTGGTGATTAGATAATTCATATAGTTTATATGTTATATGTTTATATACATTTAACATACCTTAGTATATGTATGTTACCCCCATAATCCCAATTTATCCGTCTTCCCACCTTTCATTTTGGTTTACCATTCGTTTGTTTTCTAAATCTGTGAGCGTCCTTTTCTGTGGAAATATGTTCATTGGTAGCAATCTTAGGATAACATCTATAAATGATGTCATAGGATATTTGTCATTCCCTTTTGACTTACTTAACGTAATATGATTATTTCTAGGCTCATCTGTAATCCTGAAAACGGCCTTGATCATATTTTTCTGAGGCTAACGTTCCATTCGGTACTTATACCACTTCTTCTTTGTCCATTTCTCTGTTGATGGACATTTTCTTTGCTTGCATGTCTTGGCTATTGTAAATATTGCTGCAGTGCATGTTTTCCTGTCTGTGTCTTTCCGATTCTGGTCTTCTTAGGTTATAGGCCCTTAAGCGGATCGGCCTCATCGTATGGTAGCTCAGTTTTTAGCTTTTAAACGCAGATCCATTCAGTTCTCATGATTAGCTCTTACCAGTTTACATCCAACCAACAGCATAGTGGGTATGGATTTCTCGACAAACCCGTCACCATTCATTGTTTGCATACTTTTTACCGATGTCATTTTGAATATTGGGTGGCGGACTCCTTTTGTAGTTTGGATTTGCATCCAACCGATAATTCCTGATGTTGAGGTTTTATCCATGTTCTTCTATTTTTGTAAACAAAAGAGTGAGTACAACTTACCTCTTCAAATTGTTTTCTTGAAAACTTTTCCGCGTTGTGAACTTTTTTGACCATTACCTACCCCAGGACATTTTTTGAGGACACGTGTCATTTACAGCCCTACAGTTACTGTGAATCTTAAGGGACCGTTAGCCCTGTGATTAAAGCTGCTGTTGTGGGAAACGGCCACATGGTGACAGCATTTCTCCATTCCAAATCTGGTTAGTAGGGCAGCAGAGCCTTCCTGAAAGTCGTGTTGCTAGGTTGTAAATTAGAATGGAATGTGCCAGGGAAAACCCCAATAAGTTTATGTCTCATTGATTGTGGTTCCTGGGTTTGATTTTTTAAATTGGGGTAATGATTAGAATAGTGTTTGTCCTAGGTGGGCACAATCAGGTTCAATTGAACATCATATATATCTATACATGTACAGATCCTCTTCCCATGTAAATTACTATTTATTTTAATAAATTTATTTTATTTATTTATTCATTTTTGGCTGAGTTGGATCTTCGTTGCTGCATGTGGGCTGTCTCTAGTTGCGGTGAGCGGGGGCTACTCTCCGTTGCGCTGCACGGGCTTCTCACTGCAGTGGCTTCTCTTGTTGTGGAGCACGTACTCTAGGCGTGTGGGCTTTAGTAGTTTTGGTGTGTGGGCTCAGTATTCGTGGCTCGTGGGCTCTAAAGCGCAGGCTCAGTAGTTGTGGTGCACGGGCTTAGTTGCTCTGCAGCATGTGGGATCTTCCCGGACCAGGGATCGACGCCGTGTCCCCTGCATTGCCAGGTGGATTCTTAACCACGGCGCCACCCGGGAAGCCCCCGTGTAAACTATTACAGAGCGTTCAGTAGACCTCCCTTGGTATATGGTTGGTCTTTTTGATATATGTATTTAATATGTATTTGTACACGTATGGTAACCCTAATCTTAATGTATCCATTCCTCCCACCTTTCCTTGTAGATAACCATAGTTTGTTTTCTAAGTCTGTGAGTGTCTTTCTCTGTGGAAATATGTTCATTTGTGTCAGTTGTTAGGTAACACCTAGAAGTGATATCACAGGATATTTGTCGTCTGCTTTCCGACTTACCTCATGGTCTCTGATTATCTCTAGGCTCATCTATGTTGCTGCAAAGAGCAGTGTTTGATTCTTTTCTATGCCGAATATTCCATTGTGTACATGGACCACTTCTTCTTTGTGCATTCATCTGTTGATGGACGTTTTGGTTGCTTCCAACTCTTGGCTATGCTAAATATTGATGCAGTGCAGGATTGCCAGCCTGTGTCTTTTTGATTCTGGTCTTCTCAAGGGATAGGCCCAGCAGTGGGCCTACTAGATCATATGGTAGCTCAATTTTTACCTTTCAACGCACCTCCATTCTGTTCTCACTACTGGCTGTTACCAGTTGACATCCCACCAGCAACTAGAGGGTACACAGTTCTCTAAAACCCCTTCAGCATTTATTGTTTGTAGATATTTTACCGATGGCATTTTGAGTGTTGGGTGGTGATACCTTTTGTAGTTTGGATTTGCATGCATCTAATAGTTCCCTATATTGAGCTTTCATCCACGTCCATTTTCTTTTTTTTTTTAAGTAAAACAGAAAAACTTACCTCTTCAAACTGTTTCCTTGAAAAATTTGCCGTCTTCTGAATTCCTGTGGCCATTACCTACACCAGGACATTTTTTGAGGGCAGGTGTCATTTACAGCCCTGTAGTAATTGTGAATATTAAGTGACCATTAGCGCTGGGTTTAAAGCTGCCTTTGCAGGAAACGACCACAAGGCGGCAGCATTTCTATATTCCCAACTCTGGTTACTAGGGCAACAGGGCCTTCCTGGACGTCCTGGTTGTAGGTTGTAAATTAGAGTGCAATGTGCCAGGACAAACCCCCCAGAAGTTATGTCTACTAACTTGTTGTTGGTATTCGTAGCTTAATTTTCATTTTTATCAGAGCAAATTTGATTGCAATGTTTTGCTTGTTCCAGGTGTACAGAATCTGTTTCATTGATACATTTATCTTTTCATTTTTGGATCCTGTTCCATATAGGTTATTACAGAATGTTGTGTAGACCTCTCTTGATGTTCGGTATGTGTTTGGAGATTCTCTCTTTTAAAAGTATTAGCATATGTCTGTTAAACACAATATCCTCCGTTATACATTCCTCACACCTTTCCATCTGGTTAATCACAAGTTTGTTTCCTGAATACGTGAGTGTCCTTCTCTGTGGACATAAGTTGATTAATATCAATTTTTAGATAACACCTATACGTGATATCATAGGATATGTGTCTCTCGCTTTCTGACTTACTTCAAGTTGTGTGATTATCTCTAGCCTCATCTATGGTGCGGCAAGTGGCGTTGTTTCTTTCTTTTCTGTGTCTAATATTCCATTGTGTACATGGACCTCTTTTCCGTCCATTCATCTGATGATGGACATTTTTGTTGCTTCCATGTCTTGGCTATTGTAACTACTGCTGCAATACACGATTTTCCATCCCGTGTCTTTTTGATTCTGGCCTTCACAGGTGACAGGCCCAATAGTGGGCCTTCCGGATCATACGGTAACTCCACGCTTACCTTGAAACGCACTGCCGTTCTATTCCGATTATTGGCTGTTACCAGTTTACATCCCACTTAGACCTAGAGGTTACGCTATCCTCCACAACTTCTTCAACATCTGTTGTTTGTAGACTTTTTGCTGATGGTCATTCTCACTGGTGTGAGGTGATACCTTTGGGTAGATTGGATTTGCATGCGTCTAGTAATTCCTGATGTTCAGCTTTTATCAATATCCTTTTTATTTTTTTTTAAGATTGAGTTAAACTTACAACTGCAAATTGCCTTCTTGAAAAATTTGCCACGTTTGAATTCTTTTGGCCATTGCCTACCCCAGGACATTTTTTGAGGGCGTGAGTCATTTACACCCCTGCAGTCCTTCTGAATGTTAGTGACCATTAGCAGTGGATTTAAAGCTGCTGGTTGAGGAAACGGCCTTAGGGTGGCGGCATTTCTACGTTACCAACTCTGCTTGCTAGGGAAACAGAACCTTCCTGCAAGTTGTGCTTTTAGGTTGCACATTAGAGTGGAATGTGGCAGGACAAACCCCCATAACTTTTAGCCTCCTTAATTCTTGTTTGTGTCTTTAATTTATAGTGTTTATCAGAGTCAATTTGACTTAAAACTGTCGTTTGTTCTAAGGGTATAGAATCTTGTTCATTTGCACATATACATATATCTGTTGATCTTCGTGTCCTTTTCCATGTAGGTTATTACAGAGTGATGAGTAGACCACTCTTGGTATTCCATAGGTCTTTGGTGATTCTATATTTTACATGTATTAGTATATGTTTGTTAATCCCAATATCCTAATTTATCCATTCCTCACACCTTTTCATTGGCTTAACCATAAGTTTGTTTTCTCAAGCTGAGATTCTCTTTCTCTCTGGCATTATGTTTATTTATATGAATTTTCAGATAACATAAGTGATCTCATAGGACATTTTTCTTTTCATTCTGTCTTACTTCACGTTTTGTGATTATCTCTAGGCTCATCTGTGGTGCTGCAAATGGCATTGTTTTATTTTTTTCATGGCTAATATTCCATTCTGTCCATATACCACTTCTTCTTTGTCCATTCATCTGTTTTTGGACCTTTTTTTTGCTTCCATGTCATGGCTGTTTAAATATTGCTGCAGTGCACATTTGCCTGCCTCTGTCTTTCCGATTCTGGTGGTCGTAGGTTATAGACCCAGAAGGTGCCCTGCCGGATCATATGGTAGCTCAATTTTTACCTTTTAAAGCACCTGCGTTCTGTTTTCATTAGTGCTGTTACCGCTTTACATCCCACCAGCAGCTAGAAGGTATACAGTTCTCTAAAACCCCTTCAGCATTTATGGTTTGTAGACTTTTTGTGATTGTCACGTGACAGGTGTGTGGTGAAACCTTTTTGGAGGTTGGATTTTCATGCATCTAATAATTCCTTATACTGAGCTTTGGGTATGTCCTTTTTTTCTTTTTCCTTTTCTTAAAGAGTGAGTACAACTTCCCTCTTCATATTGACTCCTTGAAAATTTTGTCATGTGTTGAATTCTCTTGGCTATTCCCTACCCCAGGGCATTTTTTGTGGGCACGTGTCATGTACAGCCCTGCATTCCTGTGAATATTAAGTGACCATAAGCACTGTGTTTAAAGCTGCTGTTGTGGGAAAGAGCCACAAGGCGGCAGCATTATTATGTCCTCAACTCTTGTTAGTAGAGCAACAGAGTCTTCCTGGACGTCGTGTTCCTCGGTTGTAAATTAGAGTGGAATGTGCTCAGACAAACCCCCAGAAGTTTATATCTCCTTACTTATGTTTGTTTTTTAAATTTAATTTATATCTCTTATCGGAGTAAAATTTTTTTATTTTCTTAAATAATTAATTTATTTATTTTTGCCTGTGCTAGGTCTGCGTTTCTGTGCGAGGGCTTTCTATAGCTGTGGCAAGCGGGGCCCACTCTTCATCGTGGTGTGCGGGCCTCTCACTACCGCGGCCTCTCTTGTTGCAGAGCACAGGCTCCAGACGCGCAGGCTCAGTACTTTGGGCTCACGGGCCTAGTTGCTCTGTGGCATGTGGAATCTTCCCATACCAGGGCTCGAACCCGTGTCCCCTGCATTGGCAGGCAGATTCTCAACCACTGCCACACCAGGGAAGCCCCTATCGGAGCAAATTTGATTAGAGTGTTGTGATTGTCTGCCTGTACAGAATCGGGTCAATTATACATACATATATCTGTTCATCTTCGGATCCTGTTACCATGTATCTTATTACAGAGTGTTGAGTAGACCTCCCTTGATATTTGGTAGGTGTTTGGTCATTATATATTTTATATGTATTGGTGATTAGATAATTCATATAGTTTATATGTTATATGTTTATATACATTTAACATACCTTAGTATATGTATGTTACCCCCATAATCCCAATTTATCCGTCTTCCCACCTTTCATTTTGGTTTACCATTCGTTTGTTTTCTAAATCTGTGAGCGTCCTTTTCTGTGGAAATATGTTCATTGGTAGCAATCTTAGGATAACATCTATAAATGATGTCATAGGATATTTGTCATTCCCTTTTGACTTACTTAACGTAATATGATTATTTCTAGGCTCATCTGTAATCCTGAAAACGGCCTTGATCATATTTTTCTGAGGCTAACGTTCCATTCGGTACTTATACCACTTCTTCTTTGTCCATTTCTCTGTTGATGGACATTTTCTTTGCTTGCATGTCTTGGCTATTGTAAATATTGCTGCAGTGCATGTTTTCCTGTCTGTGTCTTTCCGATTCTGGTCTTCTTAGGTTATAGGCCCTTAAGCGGATCGGCCTCATCGTATGGTAGCTCAGTTTTTAGCTTTTAAACGCAGATCCATTCAGTTCTCATGATTAGCTCTTACCAGTTTACATCCAACCAACAGCATAGTGGGTATGGATTTCTCGACAAACCCGTCACCATTCATTGTTTGCATACTTTTTACCGATGTCATTTTGAATATTGGGTGGCGGACTCCTTTTGTAGTTTGGATTTGCATCCAACCGATAATTCCTGATGTTGAGGTTTTATCCATGTTCTTCTATTTTTGTAAACAAAAGAGTGAGTACAACTTACCTCTTCAAATTGTTTTCTTGAAAACTTTTCCGCGTTGTGAACTTTTTTGACCATTACCTACCCCAGGACATTTTTTGAGGACACGTGTCATTTACAGCCCTACAGTTACTGTGAATCTTAAGGGACCGTTAGCCCTGTGATTAAAGCTGCTGTTGTGGGAAACGGCCACATGGTGACAGCATTTCTCCATTCCAAATCTGGTTAGTAGGGCAGCAGAGCCTTCCTGAAAGTCGTGTTGCTAGGTTGTAAATTAGAATGGAATGTGCCAGGGAAAACCCCAATAAGTTTATGTCTCATTGATTGTGGTTCCTGGGTTTGATTTTTTAAATTGGGGTAATGATTAGAATAGTGTTTGTCCTAGGTGGGCACAATCAGGTTCAATTGAACATCATATATATCTATACATGTACAGATCCTCTTCCCATGTAAATTACTATTTATTTTAATAAATTTATTTTATTTATTTATTCATTTTTGGCTGAGTTGGATCTTCGTTGCTGCATGTGGGCTGTCTCTAGTTGCGGTGAGCGGGGGCTACTCTCCGTTGCGCTGCACGGGCTTCTCACTGCAGTGGCTTCTCTTGTTGTGGAGCACGTACTCTAGGCGTGTGGGCTTTAGTAGTTTTGGTGTGTGGGCTCAGTATTCGTGGCTCGTGGGCTCTAAAGCGCAGGCTCAGTAGTTGTGGTGCATGGGCTTAGTTGCTCTGCAGCATGTGGGATCTTCCCGGACCAGGGATCGACGCCGTGTCCCCTGCATTGCCAGGTGGATTCTTAACCACGGCGCCACCCGGGAAGCCCCCGTGTAAACTATTACAGAGCGTTCAGTAGACCTCCCTTGGTATATGGTTGGTCTTTTTGATATATGTATTTAATATGTATTTGTACACGTATGGTAACCCTAATCTTAATGTATCCATTCCTCCCACCTTTCCTTGTAGATAACCATAGTTTGTTTTCTAAGTCTGTGAGTGTCTTTCTCTGTGGAAATATGTTCATTTGTGTCAGTTGTTAGGTAACACCTAGAAGTGATATCACAGGATATTTGTCGTCTGCTTTCCGACTTACCTCATGGTCTCTGATTATCTCTAGGCTCATCTATGTTGCTGCAAAGAGCAGTGTTTGATTCTTTTCTATGCCGAATATTCCATTGTGTACATGGACCACTTCTTCTTTGTGCATTCATCTGTTGATGGACGTTTTGGTTGCTTCCAACTCTTGGCTATGCTAAATATTGATGCAGTGCAGGATTGCCAGCCTGTGTCTTTTTGATTCTGGTCTTCTCAAGGGATAGGCCCAGCAGTGGGCCTACTAGATCATATGGTAGCTCAATTTTTACCTTTCAACGCACCTCCATTCTGTTCTCACTACTGGCTGTTACCAGTTGACATCCCACCAGCAACTAGAGGGTACACAGTTCTCTAAAACCCCTTCAGCATTTATTGTTTGTAGATATTTTACCGATGGCATTTTGAGTGTTGGGTGGTGATACCTTTTGTAGTTTGGATTTGCATGCATCTAATAGTTCCCTATATTGAGCTTTCATCCACGTCCATTTTCTTTTTTTTTTTAAGTAAAACAGAAAAACTTACCTCTTCAAACTGTTTCCTTGAAAAATTTGCCGTCTTCTGAATTCCTGTGGCCATTACCTACACCAGGACATTTTTTGAGGGCAGGTGTCATTTACAGCCCTGTAGTAATTGTGAATATTAAGTGACCATTAGCGCTGGGTTTAAAGCTGCCTTTGCAGGAAACGACCACAAGGCGGCAGCATTTCTATATTCCCAACTCTGGTTACTAGGGCAACAGGGCCTTCCTGGACGTCCTGGTTGTAGGTTGTAAATTAGAGTGCAATGTGCCAGGACAAACCCCCCAGAAGTTATGTCTACTAAATTGTTGTTGGTATTCGTAGCTTAATTTTCATTTTTATCAGAGCAAATTTGATTGCAATGTTTTGCTTGTTCCAGGTGTACAGAATCTGTTTCATTGATACATTTATCTTTTCATTTTTGGATCCTGTTCCATATAGGTTATTACAGAATGTTGTGTAGACCTCTCTTGATGTTCGGTATGTGTTTGGAGATTCTCTCTTTTAAAAGTATTAGCATATGTCTGTTAAACACAATATCCTCCGTTATACATTCCTCACACCTTTCCATCTGGTTAATCACAAGTTTGTTTCCTGAATACGTGAGTGTCCTTCTCTGTGGACATAAGTTGATTAATATCAATTTTTAGATAACACCTATACGTGATATCATAGGATATGTGTCTCTCGCTTTCTGACTTACTTCAAGTTGTGTGATTATCTCTAGCCTCATCTATGGTGCGGCAAGTGGCGTTGTTTCTTTCTTTTCTGTGTCTAATATTCCATTGTGTACATGGACCTCTTTTCCGTCCATTCATCTGATGATGGACATTTTTGTTGCTTCCATGTCTTGGCTATTGTAACTACTGCTGCAATACACGATTTTCCATCCCGTGTCTTTTTGATTCTGGCCTTCACAGGTGACAGGCCCAATAGTGGGCCTTCCGGATCATATGGTAACTCCATGCTTACCTTGAAACGCACTGCCGTTCTATTCCGATTATTGGCTGTTACCAGTTTACATCCCACTTAGACCTAGAGGTTACGCTATCCTCCACAACTTCTTCAACATCTGTTGTTTGTAGACTTTTTGCTGATGGTCATTCTCACTGGTGTGAGGTGATACCTTTGGGTAGATTGGATTTGCATGCGTCTAGTAATTCCTGATGTTCAGCTTTTATCAATATCCTTTTTATTTTTTTTTAAGATTGAGTTAAACTTACAACTGCAAATTGCCTTCTTGAAAAATTTGCCACGTTTGAATTCTTTTGGCCATTGCCTACCCCAGGACATTTTTTGAGGGCGTGAGTCATTTACACCCCTGCAGTCCTTCTGAATGTTAGTGACCATTAGCAGTGGATTTAAAGCTGCTGGTTGAGGAAACGGCCTTAGGGTGGCGGCATTTCTACGTTACCAACTCTGCTTGCTAGGGAAACAGAACCTTCCTGCAAGTTGTGCTTTTAGGTTGCACATTAGAGTGGAATGTGGCAGGACAAACCCCCATAACTTTTAGCCTCCTTAATTCTTGTTTGTGTCTTTAATTTATAGTGTTTATCAGAGTCAATTTGACTTAAAACTGTCGTTTGTTCTAAGGGTATAGAATCTTGTTCATTTGCACATATACATATATCTGTTGATCTTCGTGTCCTTTTCCATGTAGGTTATTACAGAGTGATGAGTAGACCACTCTTGGTATTCCATAGGTCTTTGGTGATTCTATATTTTACATGTATTAGTATATGTTTGTTAATCCCAATATCCTAATTTATCCATTCCTCACACCTTTTCATTGGCTTAACCATAAGTTTGTTTTCTCAAGCTGAGATTCTCTTTCTCTCTGGCATTATGTTTATTTATATGAATTTTCAGATAACATAAGTGATCTCATAGGACATTTTTCTTTTCATTCTGTCTTACTTCACGTTTTGTGATTATCTCTAGGCTCATCTGTGGTGCTGCAAATGGCATTGTTTTATTTTTTTCATGGCTAATATTCCATTCTGTCCATATACCACTTCTTCTTTGTCCATTCATCTGTTTTTGGACCTTTTTTTTGCTTCCATGTCATGGCTGTTTAAATATTGCTGCAGTGCACATTTGCCTGCCTCTGTCTTTCCGATTCTGGTGGTCGTAGGTTATAGACCCAGAAGGTGCCCTGCCGGATCATATGGTAGCTCAATTTTTACCTTTTAAAGCACCTGCGTTCTGTTTTCATTAGTGCTGTTACCGCTTTACATCCCACCAGCAGCTAGAAGGTATACAGTTCTCTAAAACCCCTTCAGCATTTATGGTTTGTAGACTTTTTGTGATTGTCACGTGACAGGTGTGTGGTGAAACCTTTTTGGAGGTTGGATTTTCATGCATCTAATAATTCCTTATACTGAGCTTTGGGTATGTCCTTTTTTTCTTTTTCCTTTTCTTAAAGAGTGAGTACAACTTCCCTCTTCATATTGACTCCTTGAAAATTTTGTCATGTGTTGAATTCTCTTGGCTATTCCCTACCCCAGGGCATTTTTTGTGGGCACGTGTCATGTACAGCCCTGCATTCCTGTGAATATTAAGTGACCATAAGCACTGTGTTTAAAGCTGCTGTTGTGGGAAAGAGCCACAAGGCGGCAGCATTATTATGTCCTCAACTCTTGTTAGTAGAGCAACAGAGTCTTCCTGGACGTCGTGTTCCTCGGTTGTAAATTAGAGTGGAATGTGCTCAGACAAACCCCCAGAAGTTTATATCTCCTTACTTATGTTTGTTTTTTAAATTTAATTTATCTCTCTTATCGGAGTAAAATTTTTTTATTTTCTTAAATAATTAATTTATTTATTTTTGCCTGTGCTAGGTCTGCGTTTCTGTGCGAGGGCTTTCTATAGCTGTGGCAAGCGGGGCCCACTCTTCATCGTGGTGTGCGGGCCTCTCACTACCGCGGCCTCTCTTGTTGCAGAGCACAGGCTCCAGACGCGCAGGCTCAGTACTTTGGGCTCACGGGCCTAGTTGCTCTGTGGCATGTGGAATCTTCCCATACCAGGGCTCGAACCCGTGTCCCCTGCATTGGCAGGCAGATTCTCAACCACTGCCACACCAGGGAAGCCCCTATCGGAGCAAATTTGATTAGAGTGTTGTGATTGTCTGCCTGTACAGAATCGGGTCAATTATACATACATATATCTGTTCATCTTCGGATCCTGTTACCATGTATCTTATTACAGAGTGTTGAGTAGACCTCCCTTGATATTTGGTAGGTGTTTGGTCATTATATATTTTATATGTATTGGTGATTAGATAATTCATATAGTTTATATGTTATATGTTTATATACATTTAACATACCTTAGTATATGTATGTTACCCCCATAATCCCAATTTATCCGTCTTCCCACCTTTCATTTTGGTTTACCATTCGTTTGTTTTCTAAATCTGTGAGCGTCCTTTTCTGTGGAAATATGTTCATTGGTAGCAATCTTAGGATAACATCTATAAATGATGTCATAGGATATTTGTCATTCCCTTTTGACTTACTTAACGTAATATGATTATTTCTAGGCTCATCTGTAATCCTGAAAACGGCCTTGATCATATTTTTCTGAGGCTAACGTTCCATTCGGTACTTATACCACTTCTTCTTTGTCCATTTCTCTGTTGATGGACATTTTCTTTGCTTGCATGTCTTGGCTATTGTAAATATTGCTGCAGTGCATGTTTTCCTGTCTGTGTCTTTCCGATTCTGGTCTTCTTAGGTTATAGGCCCTTAAGCGGATCGGCCTCATCGTATGGTAGCTCAGTTTTTAGCTTTTAAACGCAGATCCATTCAGTTCTCATGATTAGCTCTTACCAGTTTACATCCAACCAACAGCATAGTGGGTATGGATTTCTCGACAAACCCGTCACCATTCATTGTTTGCATACTTTTTACCGATGTCATTTTGAATATTGGGTGGCGGACTCCTTTTGTAGTTTGGATTTGCATCCAACCGATAATTCCTGATGTTGAGGTTTTATCCATGTTCTTCTATTTTTGTAAACAAAAGAGTGAGTACAACTTACCTCTTCAAATTGTTTTCTTGAAAACTTTTCCGCGTTGTGAACTTTTTTGACCATTACCTACCCCAGGACATTTTTTGAGGACACGTGTCATTTACAGCCCTACAGTTACTGTGAATCTTAAGGGACCGTTAGCCCTGTGATTAAAGCTGCTGTTGTGGGAAACGGCCACATGGTGACAGCATTTCTCCATTCCAAATCTGGTTAGTAGGGCAGCAGAGCCTTCCTGAAAGTCGTGTTGCTAGGTTGTAAATTAGAATGGAATGTGCCAGGGAAAACCCCAATAAGTTTATGTCTCATTGATTGTGGTTCCTGGGTTTGATTTTTTAAATTGGGGTAATGATTAGAATAGTGTTTGTCCTAGGTGGGCACAATCAGGTTCAATTGAACATCATATATATCTATACATGTACAGATCCTCTTCCCATGTAAATTACTATTTATTTTAATAAATTTATTTTATTTATTTATTCATTTTTGGCTGAGTTGGATCTTCGTTGCTGCATGTGGGCTGTCTCTAGTTGCGGTGAGCGGGGGCTACTCTCCGTTGCGCTGCACGGGCTTCTCACTGCAGTGGCTTCTCTTGTTGTGGAGCACGTACTCTAGGCGTGTGGGCTTTAGTAGTTTTGGTGTGTGGGCTCAGTATTCGTGGCTCGTGGGCTCTAAAGCGCAGGCTCAGTAGTTGTGGTGCACGGGCTTAGTTGCTCTGCAGCATGTGGGATCTTCCCGGACCAGGGATCGACGCCGTGTCCCCTGCATTGCCAGGTGGATTCTTAACCACGGCGCCACCCGGGAAGCCCCCGTGTAAACTATTACAGAGCGTTCAGTAGACCTCCCTTGGTATATGGTTGGTCTTTTTGATATATGTATTTAATATGTATTTGTACACGTATGGTAACCCTAATCTTAATGTATCCATTCCTCCCACCTTTCCTTGTAGATAACCATAGTTTGTTTTCTAAGTCTGTGAGTGTCTTTCTCTGTGGAAATATGTTCATTTGTGTCAGTTGTTAGGTAACACCTAGAAGTGATATCACAGGATATTTGTCGTCTGCTTTCCGACTTACCTCATGGTCTCTGATTATCTCTAGGCTCATCTATGTTGCTGCAAAGAGCAGTGTTTGATTCTTTTCTATGCCGAATATTCCATTGTGTACATGGACCACTTCTTCTTTGTGCATTCATCTGTTGATGGACGTTTTGGTTGCTTCCAACTCTTGGCTATGCTAAATATTGATGCAGTGCAGGATTGCCAGCCTGTGTCTTTTTGATTCTGGTCTTCTCAAGGGATAGGCCCAGCAGTGGGCCTACTAGATCATATGGTAGCTCAATTTTTACCTTTCAACGCACCTCCATTCTGTTCTCACTACTGGCTGTTACCAGTTGACATCCCACCAGCAACTAGAGGGTACACAGTTCTCTAAAACCCCTTCAGCATTTATTGTTTGTAGATATTTTACCGATGGCATTTTGAGTGTTGGGTGGTGATACCTTTTGTAGTTTGGATTTGCATGCATCTAATAGTTCCCTATATTGAGCTTTCATCCACGTCCATTTTCTTTTTTTTTTTAAGTAAAACAGAAAAACTTACCTCTTCAAACTGTTTCCTTGAAAAATTTGCCGTCTTCTGAATTCCTGTGGCCATTACCTACACCAGGACATTTTTTGAGGGCAGGTGTCATTTACAGCCCTGTAGTAATTGTGAATATTAAGTGACCATTAGCGCTGGTTTTAAAGCTGCCTTTGCAG
Organism: Balaenoptera ricei; assembly: GCF_028023285.1. Classification (NCBI taxonomy): domain Eukaryota; kingdom Metazoa; phylum Chordata; class Mammalia; order Artiodactyla; family Balaenopteridae; genus Balaenoptera; species Balaenoptera ricei. The sequence goes on from NC_082640.1 coordinate 92,942,962, forward strand.
GAAACGACCACAAGGCGGCAGCATTTCTATATTCCCAACTCTGGTTACTAGGGCAACAGGGCCTTCCTGGACGTCCTGGTTGTAGGTTGTAAATTAGAGTGCAATGTGCCAGGACAAACCCCCCAGAAGTTATGTCTACTAACTTGTTGTTGGTATTCGTAGCTTAATTTTCATTTTTATCAGAGCAAATTTGATTGCAATGTTTTGTTTGTTCCAGGTGTACAGAATCTGTTTCATTGATACATTTATCTTTTCATTTTTGGATCCTGTTCCATATAGGTTATTACAGAATGTTGTGTAGACCTCTCTTGATGTTCGGTATGTGTTTGGAGATTCTCTCTTTTAAAAGTATTAGCATATGTCTGTTAAACACAATATCCTCCGTTATACATTCCTCACACCTTTCCATCTGGTTAATCACAAGTTTGTTTCCTGAATACGTGAGTGTCCTTCTCTGTGGACATAAGTTGATTAATATCAATTTTTAGATAACACCTATACGTGATATCATAGGATATGTGTCTCTCGCTTTCTGACTTACTTCAAGTTGTGTGATTATCTCTAGCCTCATCTATGGTGCGGCAAGTGGCGTTGTTTCTTTCTTTTCTGTGTCTAATATTCCATTGTGTACATGGACCTCTTTTCCGTCCATTCATCTGATGATGGACATTTTTGTTGCTTCCATGTCTTGGCTATTGTAACTACTGCTGCAATACACGATTTTCCATCCCCTGTCTTTTTGATTCTGGCCTTCACAGGTGACAGGCCCAATAGTGGGCCTTCCGGATCATACGGTAACTCCATGCTTACCTTGAAACGCACTGCCGTTCTATTCCGATTATTGGCTGTTACCAGTTTACATCCCACTTAGACCTAGAGGTTACGCTATCCTCCACAACTTCTTCAACATCTGTTGTTTGTAGACTTTTTGCTGATGGTCATTCTCACTGGTGTGAGGTGATACCTTTGGGTAGATTGGATTTGCATGCGTCTAGTAATTCCTGATGTTCAGCTTTTATCAATATCCTTTTTATTTTTTTTTAAGATTGAGTTAAATTTACAACTGCAAATTGCCTTCTTGAAAAATTTGCCACGTTTGAATTCTTTTGGCCATTGCCTACCCCAGGACATTTTTTGAGGGCGTGAGTCATTTACACCCCTGCAGTCCTTCTGAATGTTAGTGACCATTAGCAGTGGATTTAAAGCTGCTGGTTGAGGAAACGGCCTTAGGGTGGCGGCATTTCTACGTTACCAACTCTGCTTGCTAGGGAAACAGAACCTTCCTGCAAGTTGTGCTTTTAGGTTGCACATTAGAGTGGAATGTGGCAGGACAAACCCCCATAACTTTTAGCCTCCTTAATTCTTGTTTGTGTCTTTAATTTATAGTGTTTATCAGAGTCAATTTGACTTAAAACTGTCGTTTGTTCTAAGGGTATAGAATCTTGTTCATTTGCACATATACATATATCTGTTGATCTTCGTGTCCTTTTCCATGTAGGTTATTACAGAGTGATGAGTAGACCACTCTTGGTATTCCATAGGTCTTTGGTGATTCTATATTTTACATGTATTAGTATATGTTTGTTAATCCCAATATCCTAATTTATCCATTCCTCACACCTTTTCATTGGCTTAACCATAAGTTTGTTTTCTCAAGCTGAGATTCTCTTTCTCTCTGGCATTATGTTTATTTATATGAATTTTCAGATAACATAAGTGATCTCATAGGACATTTTTCTTTTCATTCTGTCTTACTTCACGTTTTGTGATTATCTCTAGGCTCATCTGTGGTGCTGCAAATGGCATTGTTTTATTTTTTTCATGGCTAATATTCCATTCTGTCCATATACCACTTCTTCTTTGTCCATTCATCTGTTTTTGGACCTTTTTTTTGCTTCCATGTCTTGGCTGTTTAAATATTGCTGCAGTGCACATTTGCCTGCCTCTGTCTTTCCGATTCTGGTGGTCGTAGGTTATAGACCCAGAAGGTGCCCTGCCGGATCATATGGTAGCTCAATTTTTACCTTTTAAAGCACCTGCATTCTGTTTTCATTAGTGCTGTTACCGCTTTACATCCCACCAGCAGCTAGAAGGTATACAGTTCTCTAAAACCCCTTCAGCACTTATGGTTTGTAGACTTTTTGTGATTGTCACGTGACAGGTGTGAGGTGAAACCTTTTTGGAGGTTGGATTTTCATGCATCTAATAATTCCTTATACTGAGCTTTGGGTATGTCCTTTTTTTCTTTTTCCTTTTCTTAAAGAGTGAGTACAACTTCCCTCTTCATATTGACTCCTTGAAAATTTTGTCATGTGTTGAATTCTCTTGGCTATTCCCTACCCCAGGGCATTTTTTGTGGGCACGTGTCATGTACAGCCCTGCATTCCTGTGAATATTAAGTGACCATAAGCACTGTGTTTAAAGCTGCTGTTGTGGGAAAGAGCCACAAGGCGGCAGCATTATTATGTCCTCAACTCTTGTTAGTAGAGCAACAGAGTCTTCCTGGACGTCGTGTTCCTCGGTTGTAAATTAGAGTGGAATGTGCTCAGACAAACCCCCAGAAGTTTATATCTCCTTACTTATGTTTGTTTTTTAAATTTAATTTATCTCTCTTATCGGAGTAAAATTTTTTTATTTTCTTAAATAATTAATTTATTTATTTTTGCCTGTGCTAGGTCTGCGTTTCTGTGCGAGGGCTTTCTATAGCTGTGGCAAGCGGGGCCCACTCTTCATCGTGGTGTGCGGGCCTCTCACTACCGCGGCCTCTCTTGTTGCAGAGCACAGGCTCCAGACGCGCAGGCTCAGTACTTTGGGCTCACGGGCCTAGTTGCTCTGTGGCATGTGGAATCTTCCCATACCAGGGCTCGAACCCGTGTCCCCTGCATTGGCAGGCAGATTCTCAACCACTGCCACACCAGGGAAGCCCCTATCGGAGCAAATTTGATTAGAGTGTTGTGATTGTCTGCCTGTACAGAATCGGGTCAATTATACATACATATATCTGTTCATCTTCGGATCCTGTTACCATGTATCTTATTACAGAGTGTTGAGTAGACCTCCCTTGATATTTGGTAGGTGTTTGGTCATTATATATTTTATATGTATTGGTGATTAGATAATTCATATAGTTTATATGTTATATGTTTATATACATTTAACATACCTTAGTATATGTATGTTACCCCCATAATCCCAATTTATCCGTCTTCCCACCTTTCATTTTGGTTTACCATTCGTTTGTTTTCTAAATCTGTGAGCGTCCTTTTCTGTGGAAATATGTTCATTGGTAGCAATCTTAGGATAACATCTATAAATGATGTCATAGGATATTTGTCATTCCCTTTTGACTTACTTAACGTAATATGATTATTTCTAGGCTCATCTGTAATCCTGAAAACGGCCTTGATCATATTTTTCTGAGGCTAACGTTCCATTCGGTACTTATACCACTTCTTCTTTGTCCATTTCTCTGTTGATGGACATTTTCTTTGCTTGCATGTCTTGGCTATTGTAAATATTGCTGCAGTGCATGTTTTCCTGTCTGTGTCTTTCCGATTCTGGTCTTCTTAGGTTATAGGCCCTTAAGCGGATCGGCCTCATCGTATGGTAGCTCAGTTTTTAGCTTTTAAACGCAGATCCATTCAGTTCTCATGATTAGCTCTTACCAGTTTACATCCAACCAACAGCATAGTGGGTATGGATTTCTCGACAAACCCGTCACCATTCATTGTTTGCATACTTTTTACCGATGTCATTTTGAATATTGGGTGGCGGACTCCTTTTGTAGTTTGGATTTGCATCCAACCGATAATTCCTGATGTTGAGGTTTTATCCATGTTCTTCTATTTTTGTAAACAAAAGAGTGAGTACAACTTACCTCTTCAAATTGTTTTCTTGAAAACTTTTCCGCGTTGTGAACTTTTTTGACCATTACCTACCCCAGGACATTTTTTGAGGACACGTGTCATTTACAGCCCTACAGTTACTGTGAATCTTAAGGGACCGTTAGCCCTGTGATTAAAGCTGCTGTTGTGGGAAACGGCCACATGGTGACAGCATTTCTCCATTCCAAATCTGGTTAGTAGGGCAGCAGAGCCTTCCTGAAAGTCGTGTTGCTAGGTTGTAAATTAGAATGGAATGTGCCAGGGAAAACCCCAATAAGTTTATGTCTCATTGATTGTGGTTCCTGGGTTTGATTTTTTAAATTGGGGTAATGATTAGAATAGTGTTTGTCCTAGGTGGGCACAATCAGGTTCAATTGAACATCATATATATCTATACATGTACAGATCCTCTTCCCATGTAAATTACTATTTATTTTAATAAATTTATTTTATTTATTTATTCATTTTTGGCTGAGTTGGATCTTCGTTGCTGCATGTGGGCTGTCTCTAGTTGCGGTGAGCGGGGGCTACTCTCCGTTGCGCTGCACGGGCTTCTCACTGCAGTGGCTTCTCTTGTTGTGGAGCACGTACTCTAGGCGTGTGGGCTTTAGTAGTTTTGGTGTGTGGGCTCAGTATTCGTGGCTCGTGGGCTCTAAAGCGCAGGCTCAGTAGTTGTGGTGCACGGGCTTAGTTGCTCTGCAGCATGTGGGATCTTCCCGGACCAGGGATCGACGCCGTGTCCCCTGCATTGCCAGGTGGATTCTTAACCACGGCGCCACCCGGGAAGCCCCCGTGTAAACTATTACAGAGCGTTCAGTAGACCTCCCTTGGTATATGGTTGGTCTTTTTGATATATGTATTTAATATGTATTTGTACACGTATGGTAACCCTAATCTTAATGTATCCATTCCTCCCACCTTTCCTTGTAGATAACCATAGTTTGTTTTCTAAGTCTGTGAGTGTCTTTCTCTGTGGAAATATGTTCATTTGTGTCAGTTGTTAGGTAACACCTAGAAGTGATATCACAGGATATTTGTCGTCTGCTTTCCGACTTACCTCATGGTCTCTGATTATCTCTAGGCTCATCTATGTTGCTGCAAAGAGCAGTGTTTGATTCTTTTCTATGCCGAATATTCCATTGTGTACATGGACCACTTCTTCTTTGTGCATTCATCTGTTGATGGACGTTTTGGTTGCTTCCAACTCTTGGCTATGCTAAATATTGATGCAGTGCAGGATTGCCAGCCTGTGTCTTTTTGATTCTGGTCTTCTCAAGGGATAGGCCCAGCAGTGGGCCTACTAGATCATATGGTAGCTCAATTTTTACCTTTCAACGCACCTCCATTCTGTTCTCACTACTGGCTGTTACCAGTTGACATCCCACCAGCAACTAGAGGGTACACAGTTCTCTAAAACCCCTTCAGCATTTATTGTTTGTAGATATTTTACCGATGGCATTTTGAGTGTTGGGTGGTGATACCTTTTGTAGTTTGGATTTGCATGCATCTAATAGTTCCCTATATTGAGCTTTCATCCACGTCCATTTTCTTTTTTTTTTTAAGTAAAACAGAAAAACTTACCTCTTCAAACTGTTTCCTTGAAAAATTTGCCGTCTTCTGAATTCCTGTGGCCATTACCTACACCAGGACATTTTTTGAGGGCAGGTGTCATTTACAGCCCTGTAGTAATTGTGAATATTAAGTGACCATTAGCGCTGGGTTTAAAGCTGCCTTTGCAGGAAACGACCACAAGGCGGCAGCATTTCTATATTCCCAACTCTGGTTACTAGGGCAACAGGGCCTTCCTGGACGTCCTGGTTGTAGGTTGTAAATTAGAGTGCAATGTGCCAGGACAAACCCCCCAGAAGTTATGTCTACTAACTTGTTGTTGGTATTCGTAGCTTAATTTTCATTTTTATCAGAGCAAATTTGATTGCAATGTTTTGCTTGTTCCAGGTGTACAGAATCTGTTTCATTGATACATTTATCTTTTCATTTTTGGATCCTGTTCCATATAGGTTATTACAGAATGTTGTGTAGACCTCTCTTGATGTTCGGTATGTGTTTGGAGATTCTCTCTTTTAAAAGTATTAGCATATGTCTGTTAAACACAATATCCTCCGTTATACATTCCTCACACCTTTCCATCTGGTTAATCACAAGTTTGTTTCCTGAATACGTGAGTGTCCTTCTCTGTGGACATAAGTTGATTAATATCAATTTTTAGATAACACCTATACGTGATATCATAGGATATGTGTCTCTCGCTTTCTGACTTACTTCAAGTTGTGTGATTATCTCTAGCCTCATCTATGGTGCGGCAAGTGGCGTTGTTTCTTTCTTTTCTGTGTCTAATATTCCATTGTGTACATGGACCTCTTTTCCGTCCATTCATCTGATGATGGACATTTTTGTTGCTTCCATGTCTTGGCTATTGTAACTACTGCTGCAATACACGATTTTCCATCCCGTGTCTTTTTGATTCTGGCCTTCACAGGTGACAGGCCCAATAGTGGGCCTTCCGGATCATATGGTAACTCCATGCTTACCTTGAAACGCACTGCCGTTCTATTCCGATTATTGGCTGTTACCAGTTTACATCCCACTTAGACCTAGAGGTTACGCTATCCTCCACAACTTCTTCAACATCTGTTGTTTGTAGACTTTTTGCTGATGGTCATTCTCACTGGTGTGAGGTGATACCTTTGGGTAGATTGGATTTGCATGCGTCTAGTAATTCCTGATGTTCAGCTTTTATCAATATCCTTTTTATTTTTTTTTAAGATTGAGTTAAACTTACAACTGCAAATTGCCTTCTTGAAAAATTTGCCACGTTTGAATTCTTTTGGCCATTGCCTACCCCAGGACATTTTTTGAGGGCGTGAGTCATTTACACCCCTGCAGTCCTTCTGAATGTTAGTGACCATTAGCAGTGGATTTAAAGCTGCTGGTTGAGGAAACGGCCTTAGGGTGGCGGCATTTCTACGTTACCAACTCTGCTTGCTAGGGAAACAGAACCTTCCTGCAAGTTGTGCTTTTAGGTTGCACATTAGAGTGGAATGTGGCAGGACAAACCCCCATAACTTTTAGCCTCCTTAATTCTTGTTTGTGTCTTTAATTTATAGTGTTTATCAGAGTCAATTTGACTTAAAACTGTCGTTTGTTCTAAGGGTATAGAATCTTGTTCATTTGCACATATACATATATCTGTTGATCTTCGTGTCCTTTTCCATGTAGGTTATTACAGAGTGATGAGTAGACCACTCTTGGTATTCCATAGGTCTTTGGTGATTCTATATTTTACATGTATTAGTATATGTTTGTTAATCCCAATATCCTAATTTATCCATTCCTCACACCTTTTCATTGGCTTAACCATAAGTTTGTTTTCTCAAGCTGAGATTCTCTTTCTCTCTGGCATTATGTTTATTTATATGAATTTTCAGATAACATAAGTGATCTCATAGGACATTTTTCTTTTCATTCTGTCTTACTTCACGTTTTGTGATTATCTCTAGGCTCATCTGTGGTGCTGCAAATGGCATTGTTTTATTTTTTTCATGGCTAATATTCCATTCTGTCCATATACCACTTCTTCTTTGTCCATTCATCTGTTTTTGGACCTTTTTTTTGCTTCCATGTCTTGGCTGTTTAAATATTGCTGCAGTGCACATTTGCCTGCCTCTGTCTTTCCGATTCTGGTGGTCGTAGGTTATAGACCCAGAAGGTGCCCTGCCGGATCATATGGTAGCTCAATTTTTACCTTTTAAAGCACCTGCGTTCTGTTTTCATTAGTGCTGTTACCGCTTTACATCCCACCAGCAGCTAGAAGGTATACAGTTCTCTAAAACCCCTTCAGCACTTATGGTTTGTAGACTTTTTGTGATTGTCACGTGACAGGTGTGAGGTGAAACCTTTTTGGAGGTTGGATTTTCATGCATCTAATAATTCCTTATACTGAGCTTTGGGTATGTCCTTTTTTTCTTTTTCCTTTTCTTAAAGAGTGAGTACAACTTCCCTCTTCATATTGACTCCTTGAAAATTTTGTCATGTGTTGAATTCTCTTGGCTATTCCCTACCCCAGGGCATTTTTTGTGGGCACGTGTCATGTACAGCCCTGCATTCCTGTGAATATTAAGTGACCATAAGCACTGTGTTTAAAGCTGCTGTTGTGGGAAAGAGCCACAAGGCGGCAGCATTATTATGTCCTCAACTCTTGTTAGTAGAGCAACAGAGTCTTCCTGGACGTCGTGTTCCTCGGTTGTAAATTAGAGTGGAATGTGCTCAGACAAACCCCCAGAAGTTTATATCTCCTTACTTATGTTTGTTTTTTAAATTTAATTTATATCTCTTATCGGAGTAAAATTTTTTTATTTTCTTAAATAATTAATTTATTTATTTTTGCCTGTGCTAGGTCTGCGTTTCTGTGCGAGGGCTTTCTATAGCTGTGGCAAGCGGGGCCCACTCTTCATCGTGGTGTGCGGGCCTCTCACTACCGCGGCCTCTCTTGTTGCAGAGCACAGGCTCCAGACGCGCAGGCTCAGTACTTTGGGCTCACGGGCCTAGTTGCTCTGTGGCATGTGGAATCTTCCCATACCAGGGCTCGAACCCGTGTCCCCTGCATTGGCAGGCAGATTCTCAACCACTGCCACACCAGGGAAGCCCCTATCGGAGCAAATTTGATTAGAGTGTTGTGATTGTCTGCCTGTACAGAATCGGGTCAATTATACATACATATATCTGTTCATCTTCGGATCCTGTTACCATGTATCTTATTACAGAGTGTTGAGTAGACCTCCCTTGATATTTGGTAGGTGTTTGGTCATTATATATTTTATATGTATTGGTGATTAGATAATTCATATAGTTTATATGTTATATGTTTATATACATTTAACATACCTTAGTATATGTATGTTACCCCCATAATCCCAATTTATCCGTCTTCCCACCTTTCATTTTGGTTTACCATTCGTTTGTTTTCTAAATCTGTGAGCGTCCTTTTCTGTGGAAATATGTTCATTGGTAGCAATCTTAGGATAACATCTATAAATGATGTCATAGGATATTTGTCATTCCCTTTTGACTTACTTAACGTAATATGATTATTTCTAGGCTCATCTGTAATCCTGAAAACGGCCTTGATCATATTTTTCTGAGGCTAACGTTCCATTCGGTACTTATACCACTTCTTCTTTGTCCATTTCTCTGTTGATGGACATTTTCTTTGCTTGCATGTCTTGGCTATTGTAAATATTGCTGCAGTGCATGTTTTCCTGTCTGTGTCTTTCCGATTCTGGTCTTCTTAGGTTATAGGCCCTTAAGCGGATCGGCCTCATCGTATGGTAGCTCAGTTTTTAGCTTTTAAACGCAGATCCATTCAGTTCTCATGATTAGCTCTTACCAGTTTACATCCAACCAACAGCATAGTGGGTATGGATTTCTCGACAAACCCGTCCCCATTCATTGTTTGCATACTTTTTACCGATGTCATTTTGAATATTGGGTGGCGGACTCCTTTTGTAGTTTGGATTTGCATCCAACCGATAATTCCTGATGTTGAGGTTTTATCCATGTTCTTCTATTTTTGTAAACAAAAGAGTGAGTACAACTTACCTCTTCAAATTGTTTTCTTGAAAACTTTTCCGCGTTGTGAACTTTTTTGACCATTACCTACCCCAGGACATTTTTTGAGGACACGTGTCATTTACAGCCCTACAGTTACTGTGAATCTTAAGGGACCGTTAGCCCTGTGATTAAAGCTGCTGTTGTGGGAAACGGCCACATGGTGACAGCATTTCTCCATTCCAAATCTGGTTAGTAGGGCAGCAGAGCCTTCCTGAAAGTCGTGTTGCTAGGTTGTAAATTAGAATGGAATGTGCCAGGGAAAACCCCAATAAGTTTATGTCTCATTGATTGTGGTTCCTGGGTTTGATTTTTTAAATTGGGGTAATGATTAGAATAGTGTTTGTCCTAGGTGGGCACAATCAGGTTCAATTGAACATCATATATATCTATACATGTACAGATCCTCTTCCCATGTAAATTACTATTTATTTTAATAAATTTATTTTATTTATTTATTCATTTTTGGCTGAGTTGGATCTTCGTTGCTGCATGTGGGCTGTCTCTAGTTGCGGTGAGCGGGGGCTACTCTCCGTTGCGCTGCACGGGCTTCTCACTGCAGTGGCTTCTCTTGTTGTGGAGCACGTACTCTAGGCGTGTGGGCTTTAGTAGTTTTGGTGTGTGGGCTCAGTATTCGTGGCTCGTGGGCTCTAAAGCGCAGGCTCAGTAGTTGTGGTGCACGGGCTTAGTTGCTCTGCAGCATGTGGGATCTTCCCGGACCAGGGATCGACGCCATGTCCCCTGCATTGCCAGGTGGATTCTTAACCACGGCGCCACCCGGGAAGCCCCCGTGTAAACTATTACAGAGCGTTCAGTAGACCTCCCTTGGTATATGGTTGGTCTTTTTGATATATGTATTTAATATGTATTTGTACACGTATGGTAACCCTAATCTTAATGTATCCATTCCTCCCACCTTTCCTTGTAGATAACCATAGTTTGTTTTCTAAGTCTGTGAGTGTCTTTCTCTGTGGAAATATGTTCATTTGTGTCAGTTGTTAGGTAACACCTAGAAGTGATATCACAGGATATTTGTCGTCTGCTTTCCGACTTACCTCATGGTCTCTGATTATCTCTAGGCTCATCTATGTTGCTGCAAAGAGCAGTGTTTGATTCTTTTCTATGCCGAATATTCCATTGTGTACATGGACCACTTCTTCTTTGTGCATTCATCTGTTGATGGACGTTTTGGTTGCTTCCAACTCTTGGCTATGCTAAATATTGATGCAGTGCAGGATTGCCAGCCTGTGTCTTTTTGATTCTGGTCTTCTCAAGGGATAGGCCCAGCAGTGGGCCTACTAGATCATATGGTAGCTCAATTTTTACCTTTCAACGCACCTCCATTCTGTTCTCACTACTGGCTGTTACCAGTTGACATCCCACCAGCAACTAGAGGGTACACAGTTCTCTAAAACCCCTTCAGCATTTATTGTTTGTAGATATTTTACCGATGGCATTTTGAGTGTTGGGTGGTGATACCTTTTGTAGTTTGGATTTGCATGCATCTAATAGTTCCCTATATTGAGCTTTCATCCACGTCCATTTTCTTTTTTTTTTTAAGTAAAACAGAAAAACTTACCTCTTCAAACTGTTTCCTTGAAAAATTTGCCGTCTTCTGAATTCCTGTGGCCATTACCTACACCAGGACATTTTTTGAGGGCAGGTGTCATTTACAGCCCTGTAGTAATTGTGAATATTAAGTGACCATTAGCGCTGGGTTTAAAGCTGCCTTTGCAGGAAACGACCACAAGGCGGCAGCATTTCTATATTCCCAACTCTGGTTACTAGGGCAACAGGGCCTTCCTGGACGTCCTGGTTGTAGGTTGTAAATTAGAGTGCAATGTGCCAGGACAAACCCCCCAGAAGTTATGTCTACTAACTTGTTGTTGGTATTCGTAGCTTAATTTTCATTTTTATCAGAGCAAATTTGATTGCAATGTTTTGCTTGTTCCAGGTGTACAGAATCTGTTTCATTGATACATTTATCTTTTCATTTTTGGATCCTGTTCCATATAGGTTATTACAGAATGTTGTGTAGACCTCTCTTGATGTTCGGTATGTGTTTGGAGATTCTCTCTTTTAAAAGTATTAGCATATGTCTGTTAAACACAATATCCTCCGTTATACATTCCTCACACCTTTCCATCTGGTTAATCACAAGTTTGTTTCCTGAATACGTGAGTGTCCTTCTCTGTGGACATAAGTTGATTAATATCAATTTTTAGATAACACCTATACGTGATATCATAGGATATGTGTCTCTCGCTTTCTGACTTACTTCAAGTTGTGTGATTATCTCTAGCCTCATCTATGGTGCGGCAAGTGGCGTTGTTTCTTTCTTTTCTGTGTCTAATATTCCATTGTGTACATGGACCTCTCTTCCGTCCATTCATCTGATGATGGACATTTTTGTTGCTTCCATGTCTTGGCTATTGTAACTACTGCTGCAATACACGATTTTCCATCCCGTGTCTTTTTGATTCTGGCCTTCACAGGTGACAGGCCCAATAGTGGGCCTTCCGGATCATATGGTAACTCCATGCTTACCTTGAAACGCACTGCCGTTCTATTCCGATTATTGGCTGTTACCAGTTTACATCCCACTTAGACCTAGAGGTTACGCTATCCTCCACAACTTCTTCAACATCTGTTGTTTGTAGACTTTTTGCTGATGGTCATTCTCACTGGTGTGAGGTGATACCTTTGGGTAGATTGGATTTGCATGCGTCTAGTAATTCCTGATGTTCAGCTTTTATCAATATCCTTTTTATTTTTTTTTAAGATTGAGTTAAACTTACAACTGCAAATTGCCTTCTTGAAAAATTTGCCACGTTTGAATTCTTTTGGCCATTGCCTACCCCAGGACATTTTTTGAGGGCGTGAGTCATTTACACCCCTGCAGTCCTTCTGAATGTTAGTGACCATTAGCAGTGGATTTAAAGCTGCTGGTTGAGGAAACGGCCTTAGGGTGGCGGCATTTCTACGTTACCAACTCTGCTTGCTAGGGAAACAGAACCTTCCTGCAAGTTGTGCTTTTAGGTTGCACATTAGAGTGGAATGTGGCAGGAAAAACCCCCATAACTTTTAGCCTCCTTAATTCTTGTTTGTGTCTTTAATTTATAGTGTTTATCAGAGTCAATTTGACTTAAAACTGTCGTTTGTTCTAAGGGTATAGAATCTTGTTCATTTGCACATATACATATATCTGTTGATCTTCGTGTCCTTTTCCATGTAGGTTATTACAGAGTGATGAGTAGACCACTCTTGGTATTCCATAGGTCTTTGGTGATTCTATATTTTACATGTATTAGTATATGTTTGTTAATCCCAATATCCTAATTTATCCATTCCTCACACCTTTTCATTGGCTTAACCATAAGTTTGTTTTCTCAAGCTGAGATTCTCTTTCTCTCTGGCATTATGTTTATTTATATGAATTTTCAGATAACATAAGTGATCTCATAGGACATTTTTCTTTTCATTCTGTCTTACTTCACGTTTTGTGATTATCTCTAGGCTCATCTGTGGTGCTGCAAATGGCATTGTTTTATTTTTTTCATGGCTAATATTCCATTCTGTCCATATACCACTTCTTCTTTGTCCATTCATCTGTTTTTGGACCTTTTTTTTGCTTCCATGTCTTGGCTGTTTAAATATTGCTGCAGTGCACATTTGCCTGCCTCTGTCTTTCCGATTCTGGTGGTCGTAGGTTATAGACCCAGAAGGTGCCCTGCCGGATCATATGGTAGCTCAATTTTTACCTTTTAAAGCACCTGCGTTCTGTTTTCATTAGTGCTGTTACCGCTTTACATCCCACCAGCAGCTAGAAGGTATACAGTTCTCTAAAACCCCTTCAGCACTTATGGTTTGTAGACTTTTTGTGATTGTCACGTGACAGGTGTGAGGTGAAACCTTTTTGGAGGTTGGATTTTCATGCATCTAATAATTCCTTATACTGAGCTTTGGGTATGTCCTTTTTTTCTTTTTCCTTTTCTTAAAGAGTGAGTACAACTTCCCTCTTCATATTGACTCCTTGAAAATTTTGTCATGTGTTGAATTCTCTTGGCTATTCCCTACCCCAGGGCATTTTTTGTGGGCACGTGTCATGTACAGCCCTGCATTCCTGTGAATATTAAGTGACCATAAGCACTGTGTTTAAAGCTGCTGTTGTGGGAAAGAGCCACAAGGCGGCAGCATTATTATGTCCTCAACTCTTGTTAGTAGAGCAACAGAGTCTTCCTGGACGTCGTGTTCCTCGGTTGTAAATTAGAGTGGAATGTGCTCAGACAAACCCCCAGAAGTTTATATCTCCTTACTTATGTTTGTTTTTTAAATTTAATTTATATCTCTTATCGGAGTAAAATTTTTTTATTTTCTTAAATAATTAATTTATTTATTTTTGCCTGTGCTAGGTCTGCGTTTCTGTGCGAGGGCTTTCTATAGCTGTGGCAAGCGGGGCCCACTCTTCATCGTGGTGTGCGGGCCTCTCACTACCGCGGCCTCTCTTGTTGCAGAGCACAGGCTCCAGACGCGCAGGCTCAGTACTTTGGGCTCACGGGCCTAGTTGCTCTGTGGCATGTGGAATCTTCCCATACCAGGGCTCGAACCCGTGTCCCCTGCATTGGCAGGCAGATTCTCAACCACTGCCACACCAGGGAAGCCCCTATCGGAGCAAATTTGATTAGAGTGTTGTGATTGTCTGCCTGTACAGAATCGGGTCAATTATACATACATATATCTGTTCATCTTCGGATCCTGTTACCATGTATCTTATTACAGAGTGTTGAGTAGACCTCCCTTGATATTTGGTAGGTGTTTGGTCATTATATATTTTATATGTATTGGTGATTAGATAATTCATATAGTTTATATGTTATATGTTTATATACATTTAACATACCTTAGTATATGTATGTTACCCCCATAATCCCAATTTATCCGTCTTCCCACCTTTCATTTTGGTTTACCATTCGTTTGTTTTCTAAATCTGTGAGCGTCCTTTTCTGTGGAAATATGTTCATTGGTAGCAATCTTAGGATAACATCTATAAATGATGTCATAGGATATTTGTCATTCCCTTTTGACTTACTTAACGTAATATGATTATTTCTAGGCTCATCTGTAATCCTGAAAACGGCCTTGATCATATTTTTCTGAGGCTAACGTTCCATTCGGTACTTATACCACTTCTTCTTTGTCCATTTCTCTGTTGATGGACATTTTCTTTGCTTGCATGTCTTGGCTATTGTAAATATTGCTGCAGTGCATGTTTTCCTGTCTGTGTCTTTCCGATTCTGGTCTTCTTAGGTTATAGGCCCTTAAGCGGATCGGCCTCATCGTATGGTAGCTCAGTTTTTAGCTTTTAAACGCAGATCCATTCAGTTCTCATGATTAGCTCTTACCAGTTTACATCCAACCAACAGCATAGTGGGTATGGATTTCTCGACAAACCCGTCACCATTCATTGTTTGCATACTTTTTACCGATGTCATTTTGAATATTGGGTGGCGGACTCCTTTTGTAGTTTGGATTTGCATCCAACCGATAATTCCTGATGTTGAGGTTTTATCCATGTTCTTCTATTTTTGTAAACAAAAGAGTGAGTACAACTTACCTCTTCAAATTGTTTTCTTGAAAACTTTTCCGCGTTGTGAACTTTTTTGACCATTACCTACCCCAGGACATTTTTTGAGGACACGTGTCATTTACAGCCCTACAGTTACTGTGAATCTTAAGGGACCGTTAGCCCTGTGATTAAAGCTGCTGTTGTGGGAAACGGCCACATGGTGACAGCATTTCTCCATTCCAAATCTGGTTAGTAGGGCAGCAGAGCCTTCCTGAAAGTCGTGTTGCTAGGTTGTAAATTAGAATGGAATGTGCCAGGGAAAACCCCAATAAGTTTATGTCTCATTGATTGTGGTTCCTGGGTTTGATTTTTTAAATTGGGGTAATGATTAGAATAGTGTTTGTCCTAGGTGGGCACAATCAGGTTCAATTGAACATCATATATATCTATACATGTACAGATCCTCTTCCCATGTAAATTACTATTTATTTTAATAAATTTATTTTATTTATTTATTCATTTTTGGCTGAGTTGGATCTTCGTTGCTGCATGTGGGCTGTCTCTAGTTGCGGTGAGCGGGGGCTACTCTCCATTGCGCTGCACGGGCTTCTCACTGCAGTGGCTTCTCTTGTTGTGGAGCACGTACTCTAGGCGTGTGGGCTTTAGTAGTTTTGGTGTGTGGGCTCAGTATTCGTGGCTCGTGGGCTCTAAAGCGCAGGCTCAGTAGTTGTGGTGCACGGGCTTAGTTGCTCTGCAGCATGTGGGATCTTCCCGGACCAGGGATCGACGCCATGTCCCCTGCATTGCCAGGTGGATTCTTAACCACGGCGCCACCCGGGAAGCCCCCGTGTAAACTATTACAGAGCGTTCAGTAGACCTCCCTTGGTATATGGTTGGTCTTTTTGATATATGTATTTAATATGTATTTGTACACGTATGGTAACCCTAATCTTAATGTATCCATTCCTCCCACCTTTCCTTGTAGATAACCATAGTTTGTTTTCTAAGTCTGTGAGTGTCTTTCTCTGTGGAAATATGTTCATTTGTGTCAGTTGTTAGGTAACACCTAGAAGTGATATCACAGGATATTTGTCGTCTGCTTTCCGACTTACCTCATGGTCTCTGATTATCTCTAGGCTCATCTATGTTGCTGCAAAGAGCAGTGTTTGATTCTTTTCTATGCCGAATATTCCATTGTGTACATGGACCACTTCTTCTTTGTGCATTCATCTGTTGATGGACGTTTTGGTTGCTTCCAACTCTTGGCTATGCTAAATATTGATGCAGTGCAGGATTGCCAGCCTGTGTCTTTTTGATTCTGGTCTTCTCAAGGGATAGGCCCAGCAGTGGGCCTACTAGATCATATGGTAGCTCAATTTTTACCTTTCAACGCACCTCCATTCTGTTCTCACTACTGGCTGTTACCAGTTGACATCCCACCAGCAACTAGAGGGTACACAGTTCTCTAAAACCCCTTCAGCATTTATTGTTTGTAGATATTTTACCGATGGCATTTTGAGTGTTGGGTGGTGATACCTTTTGTAGTTTGGATTTGCATGCATCTAATAGTTCCCTATATTGAGCTTTCATCCACGTCCATTTTCTTTTTTTTTTTAAGTAAAACAGAAAAACTTACCTCTTCAAACTGTTTCCTTGAAAAATTTGCCGTCTTCTGAATTCCTGTGGCCATTACCTACACCAGGACATTTTTTGAGGGCAGGTGTCATTTACAGCCCTGTAGTAATTGTGAATATTAAGTGACCATTAGCGCTGGGTTTAAAGCTGCCTTTGCAGGAAACGACCACAAGGCGGCAGCATTTCTATATTCCCAACTCTGGTTACTAGGGCAACAGGGCCTTCCTGGACGTCCTGGTTGTAGGTTGTAAATTAGAGTGCAATGTGCCAGGACAAACCCCCCAGAAGTTATGTCTACTAACTTGTTGTTGGTATTCGTAGCTTAATTTTCATTTTTATCAGAGCAAATTTGATTGCAATGTTTTGCTTGTTCCAGGTGTACAGAATCTGTTTCATTGATACATTTATCTTTTCATTTTTGGATCCTGTTCCATATAGGTTATTACAGAATGTTGTGTAGACCTCTCTTGATGTTCGGTATGTGTTTGGAGATTCTCTCTTTTAAAAGTATTAGCATATGTCTGTTAAACACAATATCCTCCGTTATACATTCCTCACACCTTTCCATCTGGTTAATCACAAGTTTGTTTCCTGAATACGTGAGTGTCCTTCTCTGTGGACATAAGTTGATTAATATCAATTTTTAGATAACACCTATACGTGATATCATAGGATATGTGTCTCTCGCTTTCTGACTTACTTCAAGTTGTGTGATTATCTCTAGCCTCATCTATGGTGCGGCAAGTGGCGTTGTTTCTTTCTTTTCTGTGTCTAATATTCCATTGTGTACATGGACCTCTTTTCCGTCCATTCATCTGATGATGGACATTTTTGTTGCTTCCATGTCTTGGCTATTGTAACTACTGCTGCAATACACGATTTTCCATCCCGTGTCTTTTTGATTCTGGCCTTCACAGGTGACAGGCCCAATAGTGGGCCTTCCGGATCATATGGTAACTCCATGCTTACCTTGAAACGCACTGCCGTTCTATTCCGATTATTGGCTGTTACCAGTTTACATCCCACTTAGACCTAGAGGTTACGCTATCCTCCACAACTTCTTCAACATCTGTTGTTTGTAGACTTTTTGCTGATGGTCATTCTCACTGGTGTGAGGTGATACCTTTGGGTAGATTGGATTTGCATGCGTCTAGTAATTCCTGATGTTCAGCTTTTATCAATATCCTTTTTATTTTTTTTTAAGATTGAGTTAAACTTACAACTGCAAATTGCCTTCTTGAAAAATTTGCCACGTTTGAATTCTTTTGGCCATTGCCTACCCCAGGACATTTTTTGAGGGCGTGAGTCATTTACACCCCTGCAGTCCTTCTGAATGTTAGTGACCATTAGCAGTGGATTTAAAGCTGCTGGTTGAGGAAACGGCCTTAGGGTGGCGGCATTTCTACGTTACCAACTCTGCTTGCTAGGGAAACAGAACCTTCCTGCAAGTTGTGCTTTTAGGTTGCACATTAGAGTGGAATGTGGCAGGACAAACCCCCATAACTTTTAGCCTCCTTAATTCTTGTTTGTGTCTTTAATTTATAGTGTTTATCAGAGTCAATTTGACTTAAAACTGTCGTTTGTTCTAAGGGTATAGAATCTTGTTCATTTGCACATATACATATATCTGTTGATCTTCGTGTCCTTTTCCATGTAGGTTATTACAGAGTGATGAGTAGACCACTCTTGGTATTCCATAGGTCTTTGGTGATTCTATATTTTACATGTATTAGTATATGTTTGTTAATCCCAATATCCTAATTTATCCATTCCTCACACCTTTTCATTGGCTTAACCATAAGTTTGTTTTCTCAAGCTGAGATTCTCTTTCTCTCTGGCATTATGTTTATTTATATGAATTTTCAGATAACATAAGTGATCTCATAGGACATTTTTCTTTTCATTCTGTCTTACTTCACGTTTTGTGATTATCTCTAGGCTCATCTGTGGTGCTGCAAATGGCATTGTTTTATTTTTTTCATGGCTAATATTCCATTCTGTCCATATACCACTTCTTCTTTGTCCATTCATCTGTTTTTGGACCTTTTTTTTGCTTCCATGTCTTGGCTGTTTAAATATTGCTGCAGTGCACATTTGCCTGCCTCTGTCTTTCCGATTCTGGTGGTCGTAGGTTATAGACCCAGAAGGTGCCCTGCCGGATCATATGGTAGCTCAATTTTTACCTTTTAAAGCACCTGCGTTCTGTTTTCATTAGTGCTGTTACCGCTTTACATCCCACCAGCAGCTAGAAGGTATACAGTTCTCTAAAACCCCTTCAGCACTTATGGTTTGTAGACTTTTTGTGATTGTCACGTGACAGGTGTGAGGTGAAACCTTTTTGGAGGTTGGATTTTCATGCATCTAATAATTCCTTATACTGAGCTTTGGGTATGTCCTTTTTTTCTTTTTCCTTTTCTTAAAGAGTGAGTACAACTTCCCTCTTCATATTGACTCCTTGAAAATTTTGTCATGTGTTGAATTCTCTTGGCTATTCCCTACCCCAGGGCATTTTTTGTGGGCACGTGTCATGTACAGCCCTGCATTCCTGTGAATATTAAGTGACCATAAGCACTGTGTTTAAAGCTGCTGTTGTGGGAAAGAGCCACAAGGCGGCAGCATTATTATGTCCTCAACTCTTGTTAGTAGAGCAACAGAGTCTTCCTGGACGTCGTGTTCCTCGGTTGTAAATTAGAGTGGAATGTGCTCAGACAAACCCCCAGAAGTTTATATCTCCTTACTTATGTTTGTTTTTTAAATTTAATTTATATCTCTTATCGGAGTAAAATTTTTTTATTTTCTTAAATAATTAATTTATTTATTTTTGCCTGTGCTAGGTCTGCGTTTCTGTGCGAGGGCTTTCTATAGCTGTGGCAAGCGGGGCCCACTCTTCATCGTGGTGTGCGGGCCTCTCACTACCGCGGCCTCTCTTGTTGCAGAGCACAGGCTCCAGACGCGCAGGCTCAGTACTTTGGGCTCACGGGCCTAGTTGCTCTGTGGCATGTGGAATCTTCCCATACCAGGGCTCGAACCCGTGTCCCCTGCATTGGCAGGCAGATTCTCAACCACTGCCACACCAGGGAAGCCCCTATCGGAGCAAATTTGATTAGAGTGTTGTGATTGTCTGCCTGTACAGAATCGGGTCAATTATACATACATATATCTGTTCATCTTCGGATCCTGTTACCATGTATCTTATTACAGAGTGTTGAGTAGACCTCCCTTGATATTTGGTAGGTGTTTGGTCATTATATATTTTATATGTATTGGTGATTAGATAATTCATATAGTTTATATGTTATATGTTTATATACATTTAACATACCTTAGTATATGTATGTTACCCCCATAATCCCAATTTATCCGTCTTCCCACCTTTCATTTTGGTTTACCATTCGTTTGTTTTCTAAATCTGTGAGCGTCCTTTTCTGTGGAAATATGTTCATTGGTAGCAATCTTAGGATAACATCTATAAATGATGTCATAGGATATTTGTCATTCCCTTTTGACTTACTTAACGTAATATGATTATTTCTAGGCTCATCTGTAATCCTGAAAACGGCCTTGATCATATTTTTCTGAGGCTAACGTTCCATTCGGTACTTATACCACTTCTTCTTTGTCCATTTCTCTGTTGATGGACATTTTCTTTGCTTGCATGTCTTGGCTATTGTAAATATTGCTGCAGTGCATGTTTTCCTGTCTGTGTCTTTCCGATTCTGGTCTTCTTAGGTTATAGGCCCTTAAGCGGATCGGCCTCATCGTATGGTAGCTCAGTTTTTAGCTTTTAAACGCAGATCCATTCAGTTCTCATGATTAGCTCTTACCAGTTTACATCCAACCAACAGCATAGTGGGTATGGATTTCTCGACAAACCCGTCACCATTCATTGTTTGCATACTTTTTACCGATGTCATTTTGAATATTGGGTGGCGGACTCCTTTTGTAGTTTGGATTTGCATCCAACCGATAATTCCTGATGTTGAGGTTTTATCCATGTTCTTCTATTTTTGTAAACAAAAGAGTGAGTACAACTTACCTCTTCAAATTGTTTTCTTGAAAACTTTTCCGCGTTGTGAACTTTTTTGACCATTACCTACCCCAGGACATTTTTTGAGGACACGTGTCATTTACAGCCCTACAGTTACTGTGAATCTTAAGGGACCGTTAGCCCTGTGATTAAAGCTGCTGTTGTGGGAAACGGCCACATGGTGACAGCATTTCTCCATTCCAAATCTGGTTAGTAGGGCAGCAGAGCCTTCCTGAAAGTCGTGTTGCTAGGTTGTAAATTAGAATGGAATGTGCCAGGGAAAACCCCAATAAGTTTATGTCTCATTGATTGTGGTTCCTGGGTTTGATTTTTTAAATTGGGGTAATGATTAGAATAGTGTTTGTCCTAGGTGGGCACAATCAGGTTCAATTGAACATCATATATATCTATACATGTACAGATCCTCTTCCCATGTAAATTACTATTTATTTTAATAAATTTATTTTATTTATTTATTCATTTTTGGCTGAGTTGGATCTTCGTTGCTGCATGTGGGCTGTCTCTAGTTGCGGTGAGCGGGGGCTACTCTCCGTTGCGCTGCACGGGCTTCTCACTGCAGTGGCTTCTCTTGTTGTGGAGCACGTACTCTAGGCGTGTGGGCTTTAGTAGTTTTGGTGTGTGGGCTCAGTATTCGTGGCTCGTGGGCTCTAAAGCGCAGGCTCAGTAGTTGTGGTGCACGGGCTTAGTTGCTCTGCAGCATGTGGGATCTTCCCGGACCAGGGATCGACGCCGTGTCCCCTGCATTGCCAGGTGGATTCTTAACCACGGCGCCACCCGGGAAGCCCCCGTGTAAACTATTACAGAGCGTTCAGTAGACCTCCCTTGGTATATGGTTGGTCTTTTTGATATATGTATTTAATATGTATTTGTACACGTATGGTAACCCTAATCTTAATGTATCCATTCCTCCCACCTTTCCTTGTAGATAACCATAGTTTGTTTTCTAAGTCTGTGAGTGTCTTTCTCTGTGGAAATATGTTCATTTGTGTCAGTTGTTAGGTAACACCTAGAAGTGATATCACAGGATATTTGTCGTCTGCTTTCCGACTTACCTCATGGTCTCTGATTATCTCTAGGCTCATCTATGTTGCTGCAAAGAGCAGTGTTTGATTCTTTTCTATGCCGAATATTCCATTGTGTACATGGACCACTTCTTCTTTGTGCATTCATCTGTTGATGGACGTTTTGGTTGCTTCCAACTCTTGGCTATGCTAAATATTGATGCAGTGCAGGATTGCCAGCCTGTGTCTTTTTGATTCTGGTCTTCTCAAGGGATAGGCCCAGCAGTGGGCCTATTAGATCATATGGTAGCTCAATTTTTACCTTTCAACGCACCTCCATTCTGTTCTCACTACTGGCTGTTACCAGTTGACATCCCACCAGCAACTAGAGGGTACACAGTTCTCTAAAACCCCTTCAGCATTTATTGTTTGTAGATATTTTACCGATGGCATTTTGAGTGTTGGGTGGTGATACCTTTTGTAGTTTGGATTTGCATGCATCTAATAGTTCCCTATATTGAGCTTTCATCCACGTCCATTTTCTTTTTTTTTTTAAGTAAAACAGAAAAACTTACCTCTTCAAACTGTTTCCTTGAAAAATTTGCCGTCTTCTGAATTCCTGTGGCCATTACCTACACCAGGACATTTTTTGAGGGCAGGTGTCATTTACAGCCCTGTAGTAATTGTGAATATTAAGTGACCATTAGCGCTGGGTTTAAAGCTGCCTTTGCAGGAAACGACCACAAGGCGGCAGCATTTCTATATTCCCAACTCTGGTTACTAGGGCAACAGGGCCTTCCTGGACGTCCTGGTTGTAGGTTGTAAATTAGAGTGCAATGTGCCAGGACAAACCCCCCAGAAGTTATGTCTACTAACTTGTTGTTGGTATTCGTAGCTTAATTTTCATTTTTATCAGAGCAAATTTGATTGCAATGTTTTGCTTGTTCCAGGTGTACAGAATCTGTTTCATTGATACATTTATCTTTTCATTTTTGGATCCTGTTCCATATAGGTTATTACAGAATGTTGTGTAGACCTCTCTTGATGTTCGGTATGTGTTTGGAGATTCTCTCTTTTAAAAGTATTAGCATATGTCTGTTAAACACAATATCCTCCGTTATACATTCCTCACACCTTTCCATCTGGTTAATCACAAGTTTGTTTCCTGAATACGTGAGTGTCCTTCTCTGTGGACATAAGTTGATTAATATCAATTTTTAGATAACACCTATACGTGATATCATAGGATATGTGTCTCTCGCTTTCTGACTTACTTCAAGTTGTGTGATTATCTCTAGCCTCATCTATGGTGCGGCAAGTGGCGTTGTTTCTTTCTTTTCTGTGTCTAATATTCCATTGTGTACATGGACCTCTTTTCCGTCCATTCATCTGATGATGGACATTTTTGTTGCTTCCATGTCTTGGCTATTGTAACTACTGCTGCAATACACGATTTTCCATCCCCTGTCTTTTTGATTCTGGCCTTCACAGGTGACAGGCCCAATAGTGGGCCTTCCGGATCATACGGTAACTCCATGCTTACCTTGAAACGCACTGCCGTTCTATTCCGATTATTGGCTGTTACCAGTTTACATCCCACTTAGACCTAGAGGTTACGCTATCCTCCACAACTTCTTCAACATCTGTTGTTTGTAGACTTTTTGCTGATGGTCATTCTCACTGGTGTGAGGTGATACCTTTGGGTAGATTGGATTTGCATGCGTCTAGTAATTCCTGATGTTCAGCTTTTATCAATATCCTTTTTATTTTTTTTTAAGATTGAGTTAAACTTACAACTGCAAATTGCCTTCTTGAAAAATTTGCCACGTTTGAATTCTTTTGGCCATTGCCTACCCCAGGACATTTTTTGAGGGCGTGAGTCATTTACACCCCTGCAGTCCTTCTGAATGTTAGTGACCATTAGCAGTGGATTTAAAGCTGCTGGTTGAGGAAACGGCCTTAGGGTGGCGGCATTTCTACGTTACCAACTCTGCTTGCTAGGGAAACAGAACCTTCCTGCAAGTTGTGCTTTTAGGTTGCACATTAGAGTGGAATGTGGCAGGACAAACCCCCATAACTTTTAGCCTCCTTAATTCTTGTTTGTGTCTTTAATTTATAGTGTTTATCAGAGTCAATTTGACTTAAAACTGTCGTTTGTTCTAAGGGTATAGAATCTTGTTCATTTGCACATATACATATATCTGTTGATCTTCGTGTCCTTTTCCATGTAGGTTATTACAGAGTGATGAGTAGACCACTCTTGGTATTCCATAGGTCTTTGGTGATTCTATATTTTACATGTATTAGTATATGTTTGTTAATCCCAATATCCTAATTTATCCATTCCTCACACCTTTTCATTGGCTTAACCATAAGTTTGTTTTCTCAAGCTGAGATTCTCTTTCTCTCTGGCATTATGTTTATTTATATGAATTTTCAGATAACATAAGTGATCTCATAGGACATTTTTCTTTTCATTCTGTCTTACTTCACGTTTTGTGATTATCTCTAGGCTCATCTGTGGTGCTGCAAATGGCATTGTTTTATTTTTTTCATGGCTAATATTCCATTCTGTCCATATACCACTTCTTCTTTGTCCATTCATCTGTTTTTGGACCTTTTTTTTGCTTCCATGTCTTGGCTGTTTAAATATTGCTGCAGTGCACATTTGCCTGCCTCTGTCTTTCCGATTCTGGTGGTCGTAGGTTATAGACCCAGAAGGTGCCCTGCCGGATCATATGGTAGCTCAATTTTTACCTTTTAAAGCACCTGCGTTCTGTTTTCATTAGTGCTGTTACCGCTTTACATCCCACCAGCAGCTAGAAGGTATACAGTTCTCTAAAACCCCTTCAGCATTTATGGTTTGTAGACTTTTTGTGATTGTCACGTGACAGGTGTGAGGTGAAACCTTTTTGGAGGTTGGATTTTCATGCATCTAATAATTCCTTATACTGAGCTTTGGGTATGTCCTTTTTTTCTTTTTCCTTTTCTTAAAGAGTGAGTACAACTTCCCTCTTCATATTGACTCCTTGAAAATTTTGTCATGTGTTGAATTCTCTTGGCTATTCCCTACCCCAGGGCATTTTTTGTGGGCACGTGTCATGTACAGCCCTGCATTCCTGTGAATATTAAGTGACCATAAGCACTGTGTTTAAAGCTGCTGTTGTGGGAAAGAGCCACAAGGCGGCAGCATTATTATGTCCTCAACTCTTGTTAGTAGAGCAACAGAGTCTTCCTGGACGTCGTGTTCCTCGGTTGTAAATTAGAGTGGAATGTGCTCAGACAAACCCCCAGAAGTTTATATCTCCTTACTTATGTTTGTTTTTTAAATTTAATTTATATCTCTTATCGGAGTAAAATTTTTTTATTTTCTTAAATAATTAATTTATTTATTTTTGCCTGTGCTAGGTCTGCGTTTCTGTGCGAGGGCTTTCTATAGCTGTGGCAAGCGGGGCCCACTCTTCATCGTGGTGTGCGGGCCTCTCACTACCGCGGCCTCTCTTGTTGCAGAGCACAGGCTCCAGACGCGCAGGCTCAGTACTTTGGGCTCACGGGCCTAGTTGCTCTGTGGCATGTGGAATCTTCCCATACCAGGGCTCGAACCCGTGTCCCCTGCATTGGCAGGCAGATTCTCAACCACTGCCACACCAGGGAAGCCCCTATCGGAGCAAATTTGATTAGAGTGTTGTGATTGTCTGCCTGTACAGAATCGGGTCAATTATACATACATATATCTGTTCATCTTCGGATCCTGTTACCATGTATCTTATTACAGAGTGTTGAGTAGACCTCCCTTGATATTTGGTAGGTGTTTGGTCATTATATATTTTATATGTATTGGTGATTAGATAATTCATATAGTTTATATGTTATATGTTTATATACATTTAACATACCTTAGTATATGTATGTTACCCCCATAATCCCAATTTATCCGTCTTCCCACCTTTCATTTTGGTTTACCATTCGTTTGTTTTCTAAATCTGTGAGCGTCCTTTTCTGTGGAAATATGTTCATTGGTAGCAATCTTAGGATAACATCTATAAATGATGTCATAGGATATTTGTCATTCCCTTTTGACTTACTTAACGTAATATGATTATTTCTAGGCTCATCTGTAATCCTGAAAACGGCCTTGATCATATTTTTCTGAGGCTAACGTTCCATTCGGTACTTATACCACTTCTTCTTTGTCCATTTCTCTGTTGATGGACATTTTCTTTGCTTGCATGTCTTGGCTATTGTAAATATTGCTGCAGTGCATGTTTTCCTGTCTGTGTCTTTCCGATTCTGGTCTTCTTAGGTTATAGGCCCTTAAGCGGATCGGCCTCATCGTATGGTAGCTCAGTTTTTAGCTTTTAAACGCAGATCCATTCAGTTCTCATGATTAGCTCTTACCAGTTTACATCCAACCAACAGCATAGTGGGTATGGATTTCTCGACAAACCCGTCACCATTCATTGTTTGCATACTTTTTACCGATGTCATTTTGAATATTGGGTGGCGGACTCCTTTTGTAGTTTGGATTTGCATCCAACCGATAATTCCTGATGTTGAGGTTTTATCCATGTTCTTCTATTTTTGTAAACAAAAGAGTGAGTACAACTTACCTCTTCAAATTGTTTTCTTGAAAACTTTTCCGCGTTGTGAACTTTTTTGACCATTACCTACCCCAGGACATTTTTTGAGGACACGTGTCATTTACAGCCCTACAGTTACTGTGAATCTTAAGGGACCGTTAGCCCTGTGATTAAAGCTGCTGTTGTGGGAAACGGCCACATGGTGACAGCATTTCTCCATTCCAAATCTGGTTAGTAGGGCAGCAGAGCCTTCCTGAAAGTCGTGTTGCTAGGTTGTAAATTAGAATGGAATGTGCCAGGGAAAACCCCAATAAGTTTATGTCTCATTGATTGTGGTTCCTGGGTTTGATTTTTTAAATTGGGGTAATGATTAGAATAGTGTTTGTCCTAGGTGGGCACAATCAGGTTCAATTGAACATCATATATATCTATACATGTACAGATCCTCTTCCCATGTAAATTACTATTTATTTTAATAAATTTATTTTATTTATTTATTCATTTTTGGCTGAGTTGGATCTTCGTTGCTGCATGTGGGCTGTCTCTAGTTGCGGTGAGCGGGGGCTACTCTCCGTTGCGCTGCACGGGCTTCTCACTGCAGTGGCTTCTCTTGTTGTGGAGCACGTACTCTAGGCGTGTGGGCTTTAGTAGTTTTGGTGTGTGGGCTCAGTATTCGTGGCTCGTGGGCTCTAAAGCGCAGGCTCAGTAGTTGTGGTGCACGGGCTTAGTTGCTCTGCAGCATGTGGGATCTTCCCGGACCAGGGATCGACGCCGTGTCCCCTGCATTGCCAGGTGGATTCTTAACCACGGCGCCACCCGGGAAGCCCCCGTGTAAACTATTACAGAGCGTTCAGTAGACCTCCCTTGGTATATGGTTGGTCTTTTTGATATATGTATTTAATATGTATTTGTACACGTATGGTAACCCTAATCTTAATGTATCCATTCCTCCCACCTTTCCTTGTAGATAACCATAGTTTGTTTTCTAAGTCTGTGAGTGTCTTTCTCTGTGGAAATATGTTCATTTGTGTCAGTTGTTAGGTAACACCTAGAAGTGATATCACAGGATATTTGTCGTCTGCTTTCCGACTTACCTCATGGTCTCTGATTATCTCTAGGCTCATCTATGTTGCTGCAAAGAGCAGTGTTTGATTCTTTTCTATGCCGAATATTCCATTGTGTACATGGACCACTTCTTCTTTGTGCATTCATCTGTTGATGGACGTTTTGGTTGCTTCCAACTCTTGGCTATGCTAAATATTGATGCAGTG
The DNA here is from genome assembly GCF_028023285.1 of Balaenoptera ricei. Classification (NCBI taxonomy): domain Eukaryota; kingdom Metazoa; phylum Chordata; class Mammalia; order Artiodactyla; family Balaenopteridae; genus Balaenoptera; species Balaenoptera ricei. Next base: position 92,970,572 of record NC_082640.1, read on the forward strand.
CAGGATTGCCAGCCTGTGTCTTTTTGATTCTGGTCTTCTCAAGGGATAGGCCCAGCAGTGGGCCTACTAGATCATATGGTAGCTCAATTTTTACCTTTCAACGCACCTCCATTCTGTTCTCACTACTGGCTGTTACCAGTTGACATCCCACCAGCAACTAGAGGGTACACAGTTCTCTAAAACCCCTTCAGCATTTATTGTTTGTAGATATTTTACCGATGGCATTTTGAGTGTTGGGTGGTGATACCTTTTGTAGTTTGGATTTGCATGCATCTAATAGTTCCCTATATTGAGCTTTCATCCACGTCCATTTTCTTTTTTTTTTTAAGTAAAACAGAAAAACTTACCTCTTCAAACTGTTTCCTTGAAAAATTTGCCGTCTTCTGAATTCCTGTGGCCATTACCTACACCAGGACATTTTTTGAGGGCAGGTGTCATTTACAGCCCTGTAGTAATTGTGAATATTAAGTGACCATTAGCGCTGGGTTTAAAGCTGCCTTTGCAGGAAACGACCACAAGGCGGCAGCATTTCTATATTCCCAACTCTGGTTACTAGGGCAACAGGGCCTTCCTGGACGTCCTGGTTGTAGGTTGTAAATTAGAGTGCAATGTGCCAGGACAAACCCCCCAGAAGTTATGTCTACTAACTTGTTGTTGGTATTCGTAGCTTAATTTTCATTTTTATCAGAGCAAATTTGATTGCAATGTTTTGCTTGTTCCAGGTGTACAGAATCTGTTTCATTGATACATTTATCTTTTCATTTTTGGATCCTGTTCCATATAGGTTATTACAGAATGTTGTGTAGACCTCTCTTGATGTTCGGTATGTGTTTGGAGATTCTCTCTTTTAAAAGTATTAGCATATGTCTGTTAAACACAATATCCTCCGTTATACATTCCTCACACCTTTCCATCTGGTTAATCACAAGTTTGTTTCCTGAATACGTGAGTGTCCTTCTCTGTGGACATAAGTTGATTAATATCAATTTTTAGATAACACCTATACGTGATATCATAGGATATGTGTCTCTCGCTTTCTGACTTACTTCAAGTTGTGTGATTATCTCTAGCCTCATCTATGGTGCGGCAAGTGGCGTTGTTTCTTTCTTTTCTGTGTCTAATATTCCATTGTGTACATGGACCTCTTTTCCGTCCATTCATCTGATGATGGACATTTTTGTTGCTTCCATGTCTTGGCTATTGTAACTACTGCTGCAATACACGATTTTCCATCCCGTGTCTTTTTGATTCTGGCCTTCACAGGTGACAGGCCCAATAGTGGGCCTTCCGGATCATATGGTAACTCCATGCTTACCTTGAAACGCACTGCCGTTCTATTCCGATTATTGGCTGTTACCAGTTTACATCCCACTTAGACCTAGAGGTTACGCTATCCTCCACAACTTCTTCAACATCTGTTGTTTGTAGACTTTTTGCTGATGGTCATTCTCACTGGTGTGAGGTGATACCTTTGGGTAGATTGGATTTGCATGCGTCTAGTAATTCCTGATGTTCAGCTTTTATCAATATCCTTTTTATTTTTTTTTAAGATTGAGTTAAACTTACAACTGCAAATTGCCTTCTTGAAAAATTTGCCACGTTTGAATTCTTTTGGCCATTGCCTACCCCAGGACATTTTTTGAGGGCGTGAGTCATTTACACCCCTGCAGTCCTTCTGAATGTTAGTGACCATTAGCAGTGGATTTAAAGCTGCTGGTTGAGGAAACGGCCTTAGGGTGGCGGCATTTCTACGTTACCAACTCTGCTTGCTAGGGAAACAGAACCTTCCTGCAAGTTGTGCTTTTAGGTTGCACATTAGAGTGGAATGTGGCAGGACAAACCCCCATAACTTTTAGCCTCCTTAATTCTTGTTTGTGTCTTTAATTTATAGTGTTTATCAGAGTCAATTTGACTTAAAACTGTCGTTTGTTCTAAGGGTATAGAATCTTGTTCATTTGCACATATACATATATCTGTTGATCTTCGTGTCCTTTTCCATGTAGGTTATTACAGAGTGATGAGTAGACCACTCTTGGTATTCCATAGGTCTTTGGTGATTCTATATTTTACATGTATTAGTATATGTTTGTTAATCCCAATATCCTAATTTATCCATTCCTCACACCTTTTCATTGGCTTAACCATAAGTTTGTTTTCTCAAGCTGAGATTCTCTTTCTCTCTGGCATTATGTTTATTTATATGAATTTTCAGATAACATAAGTGATCTCATAGGACATTTTTCTTTTCATTCTGTCTTACTTCACGTTTTGTGATTATCTCTAGGCTCATCTGTGGTGCTGCAAATGGCATTGTTTTATTTTTTTCATGGCTAATATTCCATTCTGTCCATATACCACTTCTTCTTTGTCCATTCATCTGTTTTTGGACCTTTTTTTTGCTTCCATGTCTTGGCTGTTTAAATATTGCTGCAGTGCACATTTGCCTGCCTCTGTCTTTCCGATTCTGGTGGTCGTAGGTTATAGACCCAGAAGGTGCCCTGCCGGATCATATGGTAGCTCAATTTTTACCTTTTAAAGCACCTGCATTCTGTTTTCATTAGTGCTGTTACCGCTTTACATCCCACCAGCAGCTAGAAGGTATACAGTTCTCTAAAACCCCTTCAGCATTTATGGTTTGTAGACTTTTTGTGATTGTCACGTGACAGGTGTGAGGTGAAACCTTTTTGGAGGTTGGATTTTCATGCATCTAATAATTCCTTATACTGAGCTTTGGGTATGTCCTTTTTTTCTTTTTCCTTTTCTTAAAGAGTGAGTACAACTTCCCTCTTCATATTGACTCCTTGAAAATTTTGTCATGTGTTGAATTCTCTTGGCTATTCCCTACCCCAGGGCATTTTTTGTGGGCACGTGTCATGTACAGCCCTGCATTCCTGTGAATATTAAGTGACCATAAGCACTGTGTTTAAAGCTGCTGTTGTGGGAAAGAGCCACAAGGCGGCAGCATTATTATGTCCTCAACTCTTGTTAGTAGAGCAACAGAGTCTTCCTGGACGTCGTGTTCCTCGGTTGTAAATTAGAGTGGAATGTGCTCAGACAAACCCCCAGAAGTTTATATCTCCTTACTTATGTTTGTTTTTTAAATTTAATTTATATCTCTTATCGGAGTAAAATTTTTTTATTTTCTTAAATAATTAATTTATTTATTTTTGCCTGTGCTAGGTCTGCGTTTCTGTGCGAGGGCTTTCTATAGCTGTGGCAAGCGGGGCCCACTCTTCATCGTGGTGTGCGGGCCTCTCACTACCGCGGCCTCTCTTGTTGCAGAGCACAGGCTCCAGACGCGCAGGCTCAGTACTTTGGGCTCACGGGCCTAGTTGCTCTGTGGCATGTGGAATCTTCCCATACCAGGGCTCGAACCCGTGTCCCCTGCATTGGCAGGCAGATTCTCAACCACTGCCACACCAGGGAAGCCCCTATCGGAGCAAATTTGATTAGAGTGTTGTGATTGTCTGCCTGTACAGAATCGGGTCAATTATACATACATATATCTGTTCATCTTCGGATCCTGTTACCATGTATCTTATTACAGAGTGTTGAGTAGACCTCCCTTGATATTTGGTAGGTGTTTGGTCATTATATATTTTATATGTATTGGTGATTAGATAATTCATATAGTTTATATGTTATATGTTTATATACATTTAACATACCTTAGTATATGTATGTTACCCCCATAATCCCAATTTATCCGTCTTCCCACCTTTCATTTTGGTTTACCATTCGTTTGTTTTCTAAATCTGTGAGCGTCCTTTTCTGTGGAAATATGTTCATTGGTAGCAATCTTAGGATAACATCTATAAATGATGTCATAGGATATTTGTCATTCCCTTTTGACTTACTTAACGTAATATGATTATTTCTAGGCTCATCTGTAATCCTGAAAACGGCCTTGATCATATTTTTCTGAGGCTAACGTTCCATTCGGTACTTATACCACTTCTTCTTTGTCCATTTCTCTGTTGATGGACATTTTCTTTGCTTGCATGTCTTGGCTATTGTAAATATTGCTGCAGTGCATGTTTTCCTGTCTGTGTCTTTCCGATTCTGGTCTTCTTAGGTTATAGGCCCTTAAGCGGATCGGCCTCATCGTATGGTAGCTCAGTTTTTAGCTTTTAAACGCAGATCCATTCAGTTCTCATGATTAGCTCTTACCAGTTTACATCCAACCAACAGCATAGTGGGTATGGATTTCTCGACAAACCCGTCACCATTCATTGTTTGCATACTTTTTACCGATGTCATTTTGAATATTGGGTGGCGGACTCCTTTTGTAGTTTGGATTTGCATCCAACCGATAATTCCTGATGTTGAGGTTTTATCCATGTTCTTCTATTTTTGTAAACAAAAGAGTGAGTACAACTTACCTCTTCAAATTGTTTTCTTGAAAACTTTTCCGCGTTGTGAACTTTTTTGACCATTACCTACCCCAGGACATTTTTTGAGGACACGTGTCATTTACAGCCCTACAGTTACTGTGAATCTTAAGGGACCGTTAGCCCTGTGATTAAAGCTGCTGTTGTGGGAAACGGCCACATGGTGACAGCATTTCTCCATTCCAAATCTGGTTAGTAGGGCAGCAGAGCCTTCCTGAAAGTCGTGTTGCTAGGTTGTAAATTAGAATGGAATGTGCCAGGGAAAACCCCAATAAGTTTATGTCTCATTGATTGTGGTTCCTGGGTTTGATTTTTTAAATTGGGGTAATGATTAGAATAGTGTTTGTCCTAGGTGGGCACAATCAGGTTCAATTGAACATCATATATATCTATACATGTACAGATCCTCTTCCCATGTAAATTACTATTTATTTTAATAAATTTATTTTATTTATTTATTCATTTTTGGCTGAGTTGGATCTTCGTTGCTGCATGTGGGCTGTCTCTAGTTGCGGTGAGCGGGGGCTACTCTCCGTTGCGCTGCACGGGCTTCTCACTGCAGTGGCTTCTCTTGTTGTGGAGCACGTACTCTAGGCGTGTGGGCTTTAGTAGTTTTGGTGTGTGGGCTCAGTATTCGTGGCTCGTGGGCTCTAAAGCGCAGGCTCAGTAGTTGTGGTGCACGGGCTTAGTTGCTCTGCAGCATGTGGGATCTTCCCGGACCAGGGATCGACGCCGTGTCCCCTGCATTGCCAGGTGGATTCTTAACCACGGCGCCACCCGGGAAGCCCCCGTGTAAACTATTACAGAGCGTTCAGTAGACCTCCCTTGGTATATGGTTGGTCTTTTTGATATATGTATTTAATATGTATTTGTACACGTATGGTAACCCTAATCTTAATGTATCCATTCCTCCCACCTTTCCTTGTAGATAACCATAGTTTGTTTTCTAAGTCTGTGAGTGTCTTTCTCTGTGGAAATATGTTCATTTGTGTCAGTTGTTAGGTAACACCTAGAAGTGATATCACAGGATATTTGTCGTCTGCTTTCCGACTTACCTCATGGTCTCTGATTATCTCTAGGCTCATCTATGTTGCTGCAAAGAGCAGTGTTTGATTCTTTTCTATGCCGAATATTCCATTGTGTACATGGACCACTTCTTCTTTGTGCATTCATCTGTTGATGGACGTTTTGGTTGCTTCCAACTCTTGGCTATGCTAAATATTGATGCAGTGCAGGATTGCCAGCCTGTGTCTTTTTGATTCTGGTCTTCTCAAGGGATAGGCCCAGCAGTGGGCCTACTAGATCATATGGTAGCTCAATTTTTACCTTTCAACGCACCTCCATTCTGTTCTCACTACTGGCTGTTACCAGTTGACATCCCATCAGCAACTAGAGGGTACACAGTTCTCTAAAACCCCTTCAGCATTTATTGTTTGTAGATATTTTACCGATGGCATTTTGAGTGTTGGGTGGTGATACCTTTTGTAGTTTGGATTTGCATGCATCTAATAGTTCCCTATATTGAGCTTTCATCCACGTCCATTTTCTTTTTTTTTTTAAGTAAAACAGAAAAACTTACCTCTTCAAACTGTTTCCTTGAAAAATTTGCCGTCTTCTGAATTCCTGTGGCCATTACCTACACCAGGACATTTTTTGAGGGCAGGTGTCATTTACAGCCCTGTAGTAATTGTGAATATTAAGTGACCATTAGCGCTGGGTTTAAAGCTGCCTTTGCAGGAAACGACCACAAGGCGGCAGCATTTCTATATTCCCAACTCTGGTTACTAGGGCAACAGGGCCTTCCTGGACGTCCTGGTTGTAGGTTGTAAATTAGAGTGCAATGTGCCAGGACAAACCCCCCAGAAGTTATGTCTACTAACTTGTTGTTGGTATTCGTAGCTTAATTTTCATTTTTATCAGAGCAAATTTGATTGCAATGTTTTGCTTGTTCCAGGTGTACAGAATCTGTTTCATTGATACATTTATCTTTTCATTTTTGGATCCTGTTCCATATAGGTTATTACAGAATGTTGTGTAGACCTCTCTTGATGTTCGGTATGTGTTTGGAGATTCTCTCTTTTAAAAGTATTAGCATATGTCTGTTAAACACAATATCCTCCGTTATACATTCCTCACACCTTTCCATCTGGTTAATCACAAGTTTGTTTCCTGAATACGTGAGTGTCCTTCTCTGTGGACATAAGTTGATTAATATCAATTTTTAGATAACACCTATACGTGATATCATAGGATATGTGTCTCTCGCTTTCTGACTTACTTCAAGTTGTGTGATTATCTCTAGCCTCATCTATGGTGCGGCAAGTGGCGTTGTTTCTTTCTTTTCTGTGTCTAATATTCCATTGTGTACATGGACCTCTTTTCCGTCCATTCATCTGATGATGGACATTTTTGTTGCTTCCATGTCTTGGCTATTGTAACTACTGCTGCAATACACGATTTTCCATCCCGTGTCTTTTTGATTCTGGCCTTCACAGGTGACAGGCCCAATAGTGGGCCTTCCGGATCATATGGTAACTCCATGCTTACCTTGAAACGCACTGCCGTTCTATTCCGATTATTGGCTGTTACCAGTTTACATCGCACTTAGACCTAGAGGTTACGCTATCCTCCACAACTTCTTCAACATCTGTTGTTTGTAGACTTTTTGCTGATGGTCATTCTCACTGGTGTGAGGTGATACCTTTGGGTAGATTGGATTTGCATGCGTCTAGTAATTCCTGATGTTCAGCTTTTATCAATATCCTTTTTATTTTTTTTTAAGATTGAGTTAAACTTACAACTGCAAATTACCTTCTTGAAAAATTTGCCACGTTTGAATTCTTTTGGCCATTGCCTACCCCAGGACATTTTTTGAGGGCGTGAGTCATTTACACCCCTGCAGTCCTTCTGAATGTTAGTGACCATTAGCAGTGGATTTAAAGCTGCTGGTTGAGGAAACGGCCTTAGGGTGGCGGCATTTCTACGTTACCAACTCTGCTTGCTAGGGAAACAGAACCTTCCTGCAAGTTGTGCTTTTAGGTTGCACATTAGAGTGGAATGTGGCAGGACAAACCCCCATAACTTTTAGCCTCCTTAATTCTTGTTTGTGTCTTTAATTTATAGTGTTTATCAGAGTCAATTTGACTTAAAACTGTCGTTTGTTCTAAGGGTATAGAATCTTGTTCATTTGCACATATACATATATCTGTTGATCTTCGTGTCCTTTTCCATGTAGGTTATTACAGAGTGATGAGTAGACCACTCTTGGTATTCCATAGGTCTTTGGTGATTCTATATTTTACATGTATTAGTATATGTTTGTTAATCCCAATATCCTAATTTATCCATTCCTCACACCTTTTCATTGGCTTAACCATAAGTTTGTTTTCTCAAGCTGAGATTCTCTTTCTCTCTGGCATTATGTTTATTTATATGAATTTTCAGATAACATAAGTGATCTCATAGGACATTTTTCTTTTCATTCTGTCTTACTTCACGTTTTGTGATTATCTCTAGGCTCATCTGTGGTGCTGCAAATGGCATTGTTTTATTTTTTTCATGGCTAATATTCCATTCTGTCCATATACCACTTCTTCTTTGTCCATTCATCTGTTTTTGGACCTTTTTTTTGCTTCCATGTCTTGGCTGTTTAAATATTGCTGCAGTGCACATTTGCCTGCCTCTGTCTTTCCGATTCTGGTGGTCGTAGGTTATAGACCCAGAAGGTGCCCTGCCGGATCATATGGTAGCTCAATTTTTACCTTTTAAAGCACCTGCATTCTGTTTTCATTAGTGCTGTTACCGCTTTACATCCCACCAGCAGCTAGAAGGTATACAGTTCTCTAAAACCCCTTCAGCATTTATGGTTTGTAGACTTTTTGTGATTGTCACGTGACAGGTGTGAGGTGAAACCTTTTTGGAGGTTGGATTTTCATGCATCTAATAATTCCTTATACTGAGCTTTGGGTATGTCCTTTTTTTCTTTTTCCTTTTCTTAAAGAGTGAGTACAACTTCCCTCTTCATATTGACTCCTTGAAAATTTTGTCATGTGTTGAATTCTCTTGGCTATTCCCTACCCCAGGGCATTTTTTGTGGGCACGTGTCATGTACAGCCCTGCATTCCTGTGAATATTAAGTGACCATAAGCACTGTGTTTAAAGCTGCTGTTGTGGGAAAGAGCCACAAGGCGGCAGCATTATTATGTCCTCAACTCTTGTTAGTAGAGCAACAGAGTCTTCCTGGACGTCGTGTTCCTCGGTTGTAAATTAGAGTGGAATGTGCTCAGACAAACCCCCAGAAGTTTATATCTCCTTACTTATGTTTGTTTTTTAAATTTAATTTATATCTCTTATCGGAGTAAAATTTTTTTATTTTCTTAAATAATTAATTTATTTATTTTTGCCTGTGCTAGGTCTGCGTTTCTGTGCGAGGGCTTTCTATAGCTGTGGCAAGCGGGGCCCACTCTTCATCGTGGTGTGCGGGCCTCTCACTACCGCGGCCTCTCTTGTTGCAGAGCACAGGCTCCAGACGCGCAGGCTCAGTACTTTTGGCTCACGGGCCTAGTTGCTCTGTGGCATGTGGAATCTTCCCATACCAGGGCTCGAACCCGTGTCCCCTGCATTGGCAGGCAGATTCTCAACCACTGCCACACCAGGGAAGCCCCTATCGGAGCAAATTTGATTAGAGTGTTGTGATTGTCTGCCTGTACAGAATCGGGTCAATTATACATACATATATCTGTTCATCTTCGGATCCTGTTACCATGTATCTTATTACAGAGTGTTGAGTAGACCTCCCTTGATATTTGGTAGGTGTTTGGTCATTATATATTTTATATGTATTGGTGATTAGATAATTCATATAGTTTATATGTTATATGTTTATATACATTTAACATACCTTAGTATATGTATGTTACCCCCATAATCCCAATTTATCCGTCTTCCCACCTTTCATTTTGGTTTACCATTCGTTTGTTTTCTAAATCTGTGAGCGTCCTTTTCTGTGGAAATATGTTCATTGGTAGCAATCTTAGGATAACATCTATAAATGATGTCATAGGATATTTGTCATTCCCTTTTGACTTACTTAACGTAATATGATTATTTCTAGGCTCATCTGTAATCCTGAAAACGGCCTTGATCATATTTTTCTGAGGCTAACGTTCCATTCGGTACTTATACCACTTCTTCTTTGTCCATTTCTCTGTTGATGGACATTTTCTTTGCTTGCATGTCTTGGCTATTGTAAATATTGCTGCAGTGCATGTTTTCCTGTCTGTGTCTTTCCGATTCTGGTCTTCTTAGGTTATAGGCCCTTAAGCGGATCGGCCTCATCGTATGGTAGCTCAGTTTTTAGCTTTTAAACGCAGATCCATTCAGTTCTCATGATTAGCTCTTACCAGTTTACATCCAACCAACAGCATAGTGGGTATGGATTTCTCGACAAACCCGTCACCATTCATTGTTTGCATACTTTTTACCGATGTCATTTTGAATATTGGGTGGCGGACTCCTTTTGTAGTTTGGATTTGCATCCAACCGATAATTCCTGATGTTGAGGTTTTATCCATGTTCTTCTATTTTTGTAAACAAAAGAGTGAGTACAACTTACCTCTTCAAATTGTTTTCTTGAAAACTTTTCCGCGTTGTGAACTTTTTTGACCATTACCTACCCCAGGACATTTTTTGAGGACACGTGTCATTTACAGCCCTACAGTTACTGTGAATCTTAAGGGACCGTTAGCCCTGTGATTAAAGCTGCTGTTGTGGGAAACGGCCACATGGTGACAGCATTTCTCCATTCCAAATCTGGTTAGTAGGGCAGCAGAGCCTTCCTGAAAGTCGTGTTGCTAGGTTGTAAATTAGAATGGAATGTGCCAGGGAAAACCCCAATAAGTTTATGTCTCATTGATTGTGGTTCCTGGGTTTGATTTTTTAAATTGGGGTAATGATTAGAATAGTGTTTGTCCTAGGTGGGCACAATCAGGTTCAATTGAACATCATATATATCTATACATGTACAGATCCTCTTCCCATGTAAATTACTATTTATTTTAATAAATTTATTTTATTTTTTTATTCATTTTTGGCTGAGTTGGATCTTCGTTGCTGCATGTGGGCTGTCTCTAGTTGCGGTGAGCGGGGGCTACTCTCCGTTGCGCTGCACGGGCTTCTCACTGCAGTGGCTTCTCTTGTTGTGGAGCACGTACTCTAGGCGTGTGGGCTTTAGTAGTTTTGGTGTGTGGGCTCAGTATTCGTGGCTCGTGGGCTCTAAAGCGCAGGCTCAGTAGTTGTGGTGCACGGGCTTAGTTGCTCTGCAGCATGTGGGATCTTCCCGGACCAGGGATCGACGCCGTGTCCCCTGCATTGCCAGGTGGATTCTTAACCACGGCGCCACCCGGGAAGCCCCCGTGTAAACTATTACAGAGCGTTCAGTAGACCTCCCTTGGTATATGGTTGGTCTTTTTGATATATGTATTTAATATGTATTTGTACACGTATGGTAACCCTAATCTTAATGTATCCATTCCTCCCACCTTTCCTTGTAGATAACCATAGTTTGTTTTCTAAGTCTGTGAGTGTCTTTCTCTGTGGAAATATGTTCATTTGTGTCAGTTGTTAGGTAACACCTAGAAGTGATATCACAGGATATTTGTCGTCTGCTTTCCGACTTACCTCATGGTCTCTGATTATCTCTAGGCTCATCTATGTTGCTGCAAAGAGCAGTGTTTGATTCTTTTCTATGCCGAATATTCCATTGTGTACATGGACCACTTCTTCTTTGTGCATTCATCTGTTGATGGACGTTTTGGTTGCTTCCAACTCTTGGCTATGCTAAATATTGATGCAGTGCAGGATTGCCAGCCTGTGTCTTTTTGATTCTGGTCTTCTCAAGGGATAGGCCCAGCAGTGGGCCTACTAGATCATATGGTAGCTCAATTTTTACCTTTCAACGCACCTCCATTCTGTTCTCACTACTGGCTGTTACCAGTTGACATCCCACCAGCAACTAGAGGGTACACAGTTCTCTAAAACCCCTTCAGCATTTATTGTTTGTAGATATTTTACCGATGGCATTTTGAGTGTTGGGTGGTGATACCTTTTGTAGTTTGGATTTGCATGCATCTAATAGTTCCCTATATTGAGCTTTCATCCACGTCCATTTTCTTTTTTTTTTTAAGTAAAACAGAAAAACTTACCTCTTCAAACTGTTTCCTTGAAAAATTTGCCGTCTTCTGAATTCCTGTGGCCATTACCTACACCAGGACATTTTTTGAGGGCAGGTGTCATTTACAGCCCTGTAGTAATTGTGAATATTAAGTGACCATTAGCGCTGGGTTTAAAGCTGCCTTTGCAGGAAACGACCACAAGGCGGCAGCATTTCTATATTCCCAACTCTGGTTACTAGGGCAACAGGGCCTTCCTGGACGTCCTGGTTGTAGGTTGTAAATTAGAGTGCAATGTGCCAGGACAAACCCCCCAGAAGTTATGTCTACTAACTTGTTGTTGGTATTCGTAGCTTAATTTTCATTTTTATCAGAGCAAATTTGATTGCAATGTTTTGCTTGTTCCAGGTGTACAGAATCTGTTTCATTGATACATTTATCTTTTCATTTTTGGATCCTGTTCCATATAGGTTATTACAGAATGTTGTGTAGACCTCTCTTGATGTTCGGTATGTGTTTGGAGATTCTCTCTTTTAAAAGTATTAGCATATGTCTGTTAAACACAATATCCTCCGTTATACATTCCTCACACCTTTCCATCTGGTTAATCACAAGTTTGTTTCCTGAATACGTGAGTGTCCTTCTCTGTGGACATAAGTTGATTAATATCAATTTTTAGATAACACCTATACGTGATATCATAGGATATGTGTCTCTCGCTTTCTGACTTACTTCAAGTTGTGTGATTATCTCTAGCCTCATCTATGGTGCGGCAAGTGGCGTTGTTTCTTTCTTTTCTGTGTCTAATATTCCATTGTGTACATGGACCTCTTTTCCGTCCATTCATCTGATGATGGACATTTTTGTTGCTTCCATGTCTTGGCTATTGTAACTACTGCTGCAATACACGATTTTCCATCCCGTGTCTTTTTGATTCTGGCCTTCACAGGTGACAGGCCCAATAGTGGGCCTTCCGGATCATATGGTAACTCCATGCTTACCTTGAAACGCACTGCCGTTCTATTCCGATTATTGGCTGTTACCAGTTTACATCCCACTTAGACCTAGAGGTTACGCTATCCTCCACAACTTCTTCAACATCTGTTGTTTGTAGACTTTTTGCTGATGGTCATTCTCACTGGTGTGAGGTGATACCTTTGGGTAGATTGGATTTGCATGCGTCTAGTAATTCCTGATGTTCAGCTTTTATCAATATCCTTTTTATTTTTTTTTAAGATTGAGTTAAACTTACAACTGCAAATTGCCTTCTTGAAAAATTTGCCACGTTTGAATTCTTTTGGCCATTGCCTACCCCAGGACATTTTTTGAGGGCGTGAGTCATTTACACCCCTGCAGTCCTTCTGAAGGTTAGTGACCATTAGCAGTGGATTTAAAGCTGCTGGTTGAGGAAACGGCCTTAGGGTGGCGGCATTTCTACGTTACCAACTCTGCTTGCTAGGGAAACAGAACCTTCCTGCAAGTTGTGCTTTTAGGTTGCACATTAGAGTGGAATGTGGCAGGACAAACCCCCATAACTTTTAGCCTCCTTAATTCTTGTTTGTGTCTTTAATTTATAGTGTTTATCAGAGTCAATTTGACTTAAAACTGTCGTTTGTTCTAAGGGTATAGAATCTTGTTCATTTGCACATATACATATATCTGTTGATCTTCGTGTCCTTTTCCATGTAGGTTATTACAGAGTGATGAGTAGACCACTCTTGGTATTCCATAGGTCTTTGGTGATTCTATATTTTACATGTATTAGTATATGTTTGTTAATCCCAATATCCTAATTTATCCATTCCTCACACCTTTTCATTGGCTTAACCATAAGTTTGTTTTCTCAAGCTGAGATTCTCTTTCTCTCTGGCATTATGTTTATTTATATGAATTTTCAGATAACATAAGTGATCTCATAGGACATTTTTCTTTTCATTCTGTCTTACTTCACGTTTTGTGATTATCTCTAGGCTCATCTGTGGTGCTGCAAATGGCATTGTTTTATTTTTTTCATGGCTAATATTCCATTCTGTCCATATACCACTTCTTCTTTGTCCATTCATCTGTTTTTGGACCTTTTTTTTGCTTCCATGTCTTGGCTGTTTAAATATTGCTGCAGTGCACATTTGCCTGCCTCTGTCTTTCCGATTCTGGTGGTCGTAGGTTATAGACCCAGAAGGTGCCCTGCCGGATCATATGGTAGCTCAATTTTTACCTTTTAAAGCACCTGCATTCTGTTTTCATTAGTGCTGTTACCGCTTTACATCCCACCAGCAGCTAGAAGGTATACAGTTCTCTAAAACCCCTTCAGCATTTATGGTTTGTAGACTTTTTGTGATTGTCACGTGACAGGTGTGAGGTGAAACCTTTTTGGAGGTTGGATTTTCATGCATCTAATAATTCCTTATACTGAGCTTTGGGTATGTCCTTTTTTTCTTTTTCCTTTTCTTAAAGAGTGAGTACAACTTCCCTCTTCATATTGACTCCTTGAAAATTTTGTCATGTGTTGAATTCTCTTGGCTATTCCCTACCCCAGGGCATTTTTTGTGGGCACGTGTCATGTACAGCCCTGCATTCCTGTGAATATTAAGTGACCATAAGCACTGTGTTTAAAGCTGCTGTTGTGGGAAAGAGCCACAAGGCGGCAGCATTATTATGTCCTCAACTCTTGTTAGTAGAGCAACAGAGTCTTCCTGGACGTCGTGTTCCTCGGTTGTAAATTAGAGTGGAATGTGCTCAGACAAACCCCCAGAAGTTTATATCTCCTTACTTATGTTTGTTTTTTAAATTTAATTTATATCTCTTATCGGAGTAAAATTTTTTTATTTTCTTAAATAATTAATTTATTTATTTTTGCCTGTGCTAGGTCTGCGTTTCTGTGCGAGGGCTTTCTATAGCTGTGGCAAGCGGGGCCCACTCTTCATCGTGGTGTGCGGGCCTCTCACTACCGCGGCCTCTCTTGTTGCAGAGCACAGGCTCCAGACGCGCAGGCTCAGTACTTTTGGCTCACGGGCCTAGTTGCTCTGTGGCATGTGGAATCTTCCCATACCAGGGCTCGAACCCGTGTCCCCTGCATTGGCAGGCAGATTCTCAACCACTGCCACACCAGGGAAGCCCCTATCGGAGCAAATTTGATTAGAGTGTTGTGATTGTCTGCCTGTACAGAATCGGGTCAATTATACATACATATATCTGTTCATCTTCGGATCCTGTTACCATGTATCTTATTACAGAGTGTTGAGTAGACCTCCCTTGATATTTGGTAGGTGTTTGGTCATTATATATTTTATATGTATTGGTGATTAGATAATTCATATAGTTTATATGTTATATGTTTATATACATTTAACATACCTTAGTATATGTATGTTACCCCCATAATCCCAATTTATCCGTCTTCCCACCTTTCATTTTGGTTTACCATTCGTTTGTTTTCTAAATCTGTGAGCGTCCTTTTCTGTGGAAATATGTTCATTGGTAGCAATCTTAGGATAACATCTATAAATGATGTCATAGGATATTTGTCATTCCCTTTTGACTTACTTAACGTAATATGATTATTTCTAGGCGCATCTGTAATCCTGAAAACGGCATTGATCATATTTTTCTGAGGCTAACGTTCCATTCGGTACTTATACCACTTCTTCTTTGTCCATTTCTCTGTTGATGGACATTTTCTTTGCTTGCATGTCTTGGCTATTGTAAATATTGCTGCAGTGCATGTTTTCCTGTCTGTGTCTTTCCGATTCTGGTCTTCTTAGGTTATAGGCCCTTAAGCGGATCGGCCTCATCGTATGGTAGCTCAGTTTTTAGCTTTTAAACGCAGATCCATTCAGTTCTCATGATTAGCTCTTACCAGTTTACATCCAACCAACAGCATAGTGGGTATGGATTTCTCGACAAACCCGTCACCATTCATTGTTTGCATACTTTTTACCGATGTCATTTTGAATATTGGGTGGCGGACTCCTTTTGTAGTTTGGATTTGCATCCAACCGATAATTCCTGATGTTGAGGTTTTATCCATGTTCTTCTATTTTTGTAAACAAAAGAGTGAGTACAACTTACCTCTTCAAATTGTTTTCTTGAAAACTTTTCCGCGTTGTGAACTTTTTTGACCATTACCTACCCCAGGACATTTTTTGAGGACACGTGTCATTTACAGCCCTACAGTTACTGTGAATCTTAAGGGACCGTTAGCCCTGTGATTAAAGCTGCTGTTGTGGGAAACGGCCACATGGTGACAGCATTTCTCCATTCCAAATCTGGTTAGTAGGGCAGCAGAGCCTTCCTGAAAGTCGTGTTGCTAGGTTGTAAATTAGAATGGAATGTGCCAGGGAAAACCCCAATAAGTTTATGTCTCATTGATTGTGGTTCCTGGGTTTGATTTTTTAAATTGGGGTAATGATTAGAATAGTGTTTGTCCTAGGTGGGCACAATCAGGTTCAATTGAACATCATATATATCTATACATGTACAGATCCTCTTCCCATGTAAATTACTATTTATTTTAATAAATTTATTTTATTTATTTATTCATTTTTGGCTGAGTTGGATCTTCGTTGCTGCATGTGGGCTGTCTCTAGTTGCGGTGAGCGGGGGCTACTCTCCGTTGCGCTGCACGGGCTTCTCACTGCAGTGGCTTCTCTTGTTGTGGAGCACGTACTCTAGGCGTGTGGGCTTTAGTAGTTTTGGTGTGTGGGCTCAGTATTCGTGGCTCGTGGGCTCTAAAGCGCAGGCTCAGTAGTTGTGGTGCACGGGCTTAGTTGCTCTGCAGCATGTGGGATCTTCCCGGACCAGGGATCGACGCCGTGTCCCCTGCATTGCCAGGTGGATTCTTAACCACGGCGCCACCCGGGAAGCCCCCGTGTAAACTATTACAGAGCGTTCAGTAGACCTCCCTTGGTATATGGTTGGTCTTTTTGATATATGTATTTAATATGTATTTGTACACGTATGGTAACCCTAATCTTAATGTATCCATTCCTCCCACCTTTCCTTGTAGATAACCATAGTTTGTTTTCTAAGTCTGTGAGTGTCTTTCTCTGTGGAAATATGTTCATTTGTGTCAGTTGTTAGGTAACACCTAGAAGTGATATCACAGGATATTTGTCGTCTGCTTTCCGACTTACCTCATGGTCTCTGATTATCTCTAGGCTCATCTATGTTGCTGCAAAGAGCAGTGTTTCATTCTTTTCTATGCCGAATATTCCATTGTGTACATGGACCACTTCTTCTTTGTGCATTCATCTGTTGATGGACGTTTTGGTTGCTTCCAACTCTTGGCTATGCTAAATATTGATGCAGTGCAGGATTGCCAGCCTGTGTCTTTTTGATTCTGGTCTTCTCAAGGGATAGGCCCAGCAGTGGGCCTACTAGATCATATGGTAGCTCAATTTTTACCTTTCAACGCACCTCCATTCTGTTCTCACTACTGGCTGTTACCAGTTGACATCCCACCAGCAACTAGAGGGTACACAGTTCTCTAAAACCCCTTCAGCATTTATTGTTTGTAGATATTTTACCGATGGCATTTTGAGTGTTGGGTGGTGATACCTTTTGTAGTTTGGATTTGCATGCATCTAATAGTTCCCTATATTGAGCTTTCATCCACGTCCATTTTCTTTTTTTTTTTAAGTAAAACAGAAAAACTTACCTCTTCAAACTGTTTCCTTGAAAAATTTGCCGTCTTCTGAATTCCTGTGGCCATTACCTACACCAGGACATTTTTTGAGGGCAGGTGTCATTTACAGCCCTGTAGTAATTGTGAATATTAAGTGACCATTAGCGCTGGGTTTAAAGCTGCCTTTGCAGGAAACGACCACAAGGCGGCAGCATTTCTATATTCCCAACTCTGGTTACTAGGGCAACAGGGCCTTCCTGGACGTCCTGGTTGTAGGTTGTAAATTAGAGTGCAATGTGCCAGGACAAACCCCCCAGAAGTTATGTCTACTAACTTGTTGTTGGTATTCGTAGCTTAATTTTCATTTTTATCAGAGCAAATTTGATTGCAATGTTTTGCTTGTTCCAGGTGTACAGAATCTGTTTCATTGATACATTTATCTTTTCATTTTTGGATCCTGTTCCATATAGGTTATTACAGAATGTTGTGTAGACCTCTCTTGATGTTCGGTATGTGTTTGGAGATTCTCTCTTTTAAAAGTATTAGCATATGTCTGTTAAACACAATATCCTCCGTTATACATTCCTCACACCTTTCCATCTGGTTAATCACAAGTTTGTTTCCTGAATACGTGAGTGTCCTTCTCTGTGGACATAAGTTGATTAATATCAATTTTTAGATAACACCTATACGTGATATCATAGGATATGTGTCTCTCGCTTTCTGACTTACTTCAAGTTGTGTGATTATCTCTAGCCTCATCTATGGTGCGGCAAGTGGCGTTGTTTCTTTCTTTTCTGTGTCTAATATTCCATTGTGTACATGGACCTCTTTTCCGTCCATTCATCTGATGATGGACATTTTTGTTGCTTCCATGTCTTGGCTATTGTAACTACTGCTGCAATACACGATTTTCCATCCCCTGTCTTTTTGATTCTGGCCTTCACAGGTGACAGGCCCAATAGTGGGCCTTCCGGATCATATGGTAACTCCATGCTTACCTTGAAACGCACTGCCGTTCTATTCCGATTATTGGCTGTTACCAGTTTACATCCCACTTAGACCTAGAGGTTACGCTATCCTCCACAACTTCTTCAACATCTGTTGTTTGTAGACTTTTTGCTGATGGTCATTCTCACTGGTGTGAGGTGATACCTTTGGGTAGATTGGATTTGCATGCGTCTAGTAATTCCTGATGTTCAGCTTTTATCAATATCCTTTTTATTTTTTTTTAAGATTGAGTTAAACTTACAACTGCAAATTGCCTTCTTGAAAAATTTGCCACGTTTGAATTCTTTTGGCCATTGCCTACCCCAGGACATTTTTTGAGGGCGTGAGTCATTTACACCCCTGCAGTCCTTCTGAATGTTAGTGACCATTAGCAGTGGATTTAAAGCTGCTGGTTGAGGAAACGGCCTTAGGGTGGCGGCATTTCTACGTTACCAACTCTGCTTGCTAGGGAAACAGAACCTTCCTGCAAGTTGTGCTTTTAGGTTGCACATTAGAGTGGAATGTGGCAGGACAAACCCCCATAACTTTTAGCCTCCTTAATTCTTGTTTGTGTCTTTAATTTATAGTGTTTATCAGAGTCAATTTGACTTAAAACTGTCGTTTGTTCTAAGGGTATAGAATCTTGTTCATTTGCACATATACATATATCTGTTGATCTTCGTGTCCTTTTCCATGTAGGTTATTACAGAGTGATGAGTAGACCACTCTTGGTATTCCATAGGTCTTTGGTGATTCTATATTTTACATGTATTAGTATATGTTTGTTAATCCCAATATCCTAATTTATCCATTCCTCACACCTTTTCATTGGCTTAACCATAAGTTTGTTTTCTCAAGCTGAGATTCTCTTTCTCTCTGGCATTATGTTTATTTATATGAATTTTCAGATAACATAAGTGATCTCATAGGACATTTTTCTTTTCATTCTGTCTTACTTCACGTTTTGTGATTATCTCTAGGCTCATCTGTGGTGCTGCAAATGGCATTGTTTTATTTTTTTCATGGCTAATATTCCATTCTGTCCATATACCACTTCTTCTTTGTCCATTCATCTGTTTTTGGACCTTTTTTTTGCTTCCATGTCTTGGCTGTTTAAATATTGCTGCAGTGCACATTTGCCTGCCTCTGTCTTTCCGATTCTGGTGGTCGTAGGTTATAGACCCAGAAGGTGCCCTGCCGGATCATATGGTAGCTCAATTTTTACCTTTTAAAGCACCTGCATTCTGTTTTCATTAGTGCTGTTACCGCTTTACATCCCACCAGCAGCTAGAAGGTATACAGTTCTCTAAAACCCCTTCAGCATTTATGGTTTGTAGACTTTTTGTGATTGTCACGTGACAGGTGTGAGGTGAAACCTTTTTGGAGGTTGGATTTTCATGCATCTAATAATTCCTTATACTGAGCTTTGGGTATGTCCTTTTTTTCTTTTTCCTTTTCTTAAAGAGTGAGTACAACTTCCCTCTTCATATTGACTCCTTGAAAATTTTGTCATGTGTTGAATTCTCTTGGCTATTCCCTACCCCAGGGCATTTTTTGTGGGCACGTGTCATGTACAGCCCTGCATTCCTGTGAATATTAAGTGACCATAAGCACTGTGTTTAAAGCTGCTGTTGTGGGAAAGAGCCACAAGGCGGCAGCATTATTATGTCCTCAACTCTTGTTAGTAGAGCAACAGAGTCTTCCTGGACGTCGTGTTCCTCGGTTGTAAATTAGAGTGGAATGTGCTCAGACAAACCCCCAGAAGTTTATATCTCCTTACTTATGTTTGTTTTTTAAATTTAATTTATATCTCTTATCGGAGTAAAATTTTTTTATTTTCTTAAATAATTAATTTATTTATTTTTGCCTGTGCTAGGTCTGCGTTTCTGTGCGAGGGCTTTCTATAGCTGTGGCAAGCGGGGCCCACTCTTCATCGTGGTGTGCGGGCCTCTCACTACCGCGGCCTCTCTTGTTGCAGAGCACAGGCTCCAGACGCGCAGGCTCAGTACTTTTGGCTCACGGGCCTAGTTGCTCTGTGGCATGTGGAATCTTCCCATACCAGGGCTCGAACCCGTGTCCCCTGCATTGGCAGGCAGATTCTCAACCACTGCCACACCAGGGAAGCCCCTATCGGAGCAAATTTGATTAGAGTGTTGTGATTGTCTGCCTGTACAGAATCGGGTCAATTATACATACATATATCTGTTCATCTTCGGATCCTGTTACCATGTATCTTATTACAGAGTGTTGAGTAGACCTCCCTTGATATTTGGTAGGTGTTTGGTCATTATATATTTTATATGTATTGGTGATTAGATAATTCATATAGTTTATATGTTATATGTTTATATACATTTAACATACCTTAGTATATGTATGTTACCCCCATAATCCCAATTTATCCGTCTTCCCACCTTTCATTTTGGTTTACCATTCGTTTGTTTTCTAAATCTGTGAGCGTCCTTTTCTGTGGAAATATGTTCATTGGTAGCAATCTTAGGATAACATCTATAAATGATGTCATAGGATATTTGTCATTCCCTTTTGACTTACTTAACGTAATATGATTATTTCTAGGCGCATCTGTAATCCTGAAAACGGCATTGATCATATTTTTCTGAGGCTAACGTTCCATTCGGTACTTATACCACTTCTTCTTTGTCCATTTCTCTGTTGATGGACATTTTCTTTGCTTGCATGTCTTGGCTATTGTAAATATTGCTGCAGTGCATGTTTTCCTGTCTGTGTCTTTCCGATTCTGGTCTTCTTAGGTTATAGGCCCTTAAGCGGATCGGCCTCATCGTATGGTAGCTCAGTTTTTAGCTTTTAAACGCAGATCCATTCAGTTCTCATGATTAGCTCTTACCAGTTTACATCCAACCAACAGCATAGTGGGTATGGATTTCTCGACAAACCCGTCACCATTCATTGTTTGCATACTTTTTACCGATGTCATTTTGAATATTGGGTGGCGGACTCCTTTTGTAGTTTGGATTTGCATCCAACCGATAATTCCTGATGTTGAGGTTTTATCCATGTTCTTCTATTTTTGTAAACAAAAGAGTGAGTACAACTTACCTCTTCAAATTGTTTTCTTGAAAACTTTTCCGCGTTGTGAACTTTTTTGACCATTACCTACCCCAGGACATTTTTTGAGGACACGTGTCATTTACAGCCCTACAGTTACTGTGAATCTTAAGGGACCGTTAGCCCTGTGATTAAAGCTGCTGTTGTGGGAAACGGCCACATGGTGACAGCATTTCTCCATTCCAAATCTGGTTAGTAGGGCAGCAGAGCCTTCCTGAAAGTCGTGTTGCTAGGTTGTAAATTAGAATGGAATGTGCCAGGGAAAACCCCAATAAGTTTATGTCTCATTGATTGTGGTTCCTGGGTTTGATTTTTTAAATTGGGGTAATGATTAGAATAGTGTTTGTCCTAGGTGGGCACAATCAGGTTCAATTGAACATCATATATATCTATACATGTACAGATCCTCTTCCCATGTAAATTACTATTTATTTTAATAAATTTATTTTATTTATTTATTCATTTTTGGCTGAGTTGGATCTTCGTTGCTGCATGTGGGCTGTCTCTAGTTGCGGTGAGCGGGGGCTACTCTCCGTTGCGCTGCACGGGCTTCTCACTGCAGTGGCTTCTCTTGTTGTGGAGCACGTACTCTAGGCGTGTGGGCTTTAGTAGTTTTGGTGTGTGGGCTCAGTATTCGTGGCTCGTGGGCTCTAAAGCGCAGGCTCAGTAGTTGTGGTGCACGGGCTTAGTTGCTCTGCAGCATGTGGGATCTTCCCGGACCAGGGATCGACGCCGTGTCCCCTGCATTGCCAGGTGGATTCTTAACCACGGCGCCACCCGGGAAGCCCCCGTGTAAACTATTACAGAGCGTTCAGTAGACCTCCCTTGGTATATGGTTGGTCTTTTTGATATATGTATTTAATATGTATTTGTACACGTATGGTAACCCTAATCTTAATGTATCCATTCCTCCCACCTTTCCTTGTAGATAACCATAGTTTGTTTTCTAAGTCTGTGAGTGTCTTTCTCTGTGGAAATATGTTCATTTGTGTCAGTTGTTAGGTAACACCTAGAAGTGATATCACAGGATATTTGTCGTCTGCTTTCCGACTTACCTCATGGTCTCTGATTATCTCTAGGCTCATCTATGTTGCTGCAAAGAGCAGTGTTTCATTCTTTTCTATGCCGAATATTCCATTGTGTACATGGACCACTTCTTCTTTGTGCATTCATCTGTTGATGGACGTTTTGGTTGCTTCCAACTCTTGGCTATGCTAAATATTGATGCAGTGCAGGATTGCCAGCCTGTGTCTTTTTGATTCTGGTCTTCTCAAGGGATAGGCCCAGCAGTGGGCCTACTAGATCATATGGTAGCTCAATTTTTACCTTTCAACGCACCTCCATTCTGTTCTCACTACTGGCTGTTACCAGTTGACATCCCACCAGCAACTAGAGGGTACACAGTTCTCTAAAACCCCTTCAGCATTTATTGTTTGTAGATATTTTACCGATGGCATTTTGAGTGTTGGGTGGTGATACCTTTTGTAGTTTGGATTTGCATGCATCTAATAGTTCCCTATATTGAGCTTTCATCCACGTCCATTTTCTTTTTTTTTTTAAGTAAAACAGAAAAACTTACCTCTTCAAACTGTTTCCTTGAAAAATTTGCCGTCTTCTGAATTCCTGTGGCCATTACCTACACCAGGACATTTTTTGAGGGCAGGTGTCATTTACAGCCCTGTAGTAATTGTGAATATTAAGTGACCATTAGCGCTGGGTTTAAAGCTGCCTTTGCAGGAAACGACCACAAGGCGGCAGCATTTCTATATTCCCAACTCTGGTTACTAGGGCAACAGGGCCTTCCTGGACGTCCTGGTTGTAGGTTGTAAATTAGAGTGCAATGTGCCAGGACAAACCCCCCAGAAGTTATGTCTACTAACTTGTTGTTGGTATTCGTAGCTTAATTTTCATTTTTATCAGAGCAAATTTGATTGCAATGTTTTGCTTGTTCCAGGTGTACAGAATCTGTTTCATTGATACATTTATCTTTTCATTTTTGGATCCTGTTCCATATAGGTTATTACAGAATGTTGTGTAGACCTCTCTTGATGTTCGGTATGTGTTTGGAGATTCTCTCTTTTAAAAGTATTAGCATATGTCTGTTAAACACAATATCCTCCGTTATACATTCCTCACACCTTTCCATCTGGTTAATCACAAGTTTGTTTCCTGAATACGTGAGTGTCCTTCTCTGTGGACATAAGTTGATTAATATCAATTTTTAGATAACACCTATACGTGATATCATAGGATATGTGTCTCTCGCTTTCTGACTTACTTCAAGTTGTGTGATTATCTCTAGCCTCATCTATGGTGCGGCAAGTGGCGTTGTTTCTTTCTTTTCTGTGTCTAATATTCCATTGTGTACATGGACCTCTTTTCCGTCCATTCATCTGATGATGGACATTTTTGTTGCTTCCATGTCTTGGCTATTGTAACTACTGCTGCAATACACGATTTTCCATCCCCTGTCTTTTTGATTCTGGCCTTCACAGGTGACAGGCCCAATAGTGGGCCTTCCGGATCATATGGTAACTCCATGCTTACCTTGAAACGCACTGCCGTTCTATTCCGATTATTGGCTGTTACCAGTTTACATCCCACTTAGACCTAGAGGTTACGCTATCCTCCACAACTTCTTCAACATCTGTTGTTTGTAGACTTTTTGCTGATGGTCATTCTCACTGGTGTGAGGTGATACCTTTGGGTAGATTGGATTTGCATGCGTCTAGTAATTCCTGATGTTCAGCTTTTATCAATATCCTTTTTATTTTTTTTTAAGATTGAGTTAAACTTACAACTGCAAATTGCCTTCTTGAAAAATTTGCCACGTTTGAATTCTTTTGGCCATTGCCTACCCCAGGACATTTTTTGAGGGCGTGAGTCATTTACACCCCTGCAGTCCTTCTGAATGTTAGTGACCATTAGCAGTGGATTTAAAGCTGCTGGTTGAGGAAACGGCCTTAGGGTGGCGGCATTTCTACGTTACCAACTCTGCTTGCTAGGGAAACAGAACCTTCCTGCAAGTTGTGCTTTTAGGTTGCACATTAGAGTGGAATGTGGCAGGACAAACCCCCATAACTTTTAGCCTCCTTAATTCTTGTTTGTGTCTTTAATTTATAGTGTTTATCAGAGTCAATTTGACTTAAAACTGTCGTTTGTTCTAAGGGTATAGAATCTTGTTCATTTGCACATATACATATATCTGTTGATCTTCGTGTCCTTTTCCATGTAGGTTATTACAGAGTGATGAGTAGACCACTCTTGGTATTCCATAGGTCTTTGGTGATTCTATATTTTACATGTATTAGTATATGTTTGTTAATCCCAATATCCTAATTTATCCATTCCTCACACCTTTTCATTGGCTTAACCATAAGTTTGTTTTCTCAAGCTGAGATTCTCTTTCTCTCTGGCATTATGTTTATTTATATGAATTTTCAGATAACATAAGTGATCTCATAGGACATTTTTCTTTTCATTCTGTCTTACTTCACGTTTTGTGATTATCTCTAGGCTCATCTGTGGTGCTGCAAATGGCATTGTTTTATTTTTTTCATGGCTAATATTCCATTCTGTCCATATACCACTTCTTCTTTGTCCATTCATCTGTTTTTGGACCTTTTTTTTGCTTCCATGTCTTGGCTGTTTAAATATTGCTGCAGTGCACATTTGCCTGCCTCTGTCTTTCCGATTCTGGTGGTCGTAGGTTATAGACCCAGAAGGTGCCCTGCCGGATCATATGGTAGCTCAATTTTTACCTTTTAAAGCACCTGCATTCTGTTTTCATTAGTGCTGTTACCGCTTTACATCCCACCAGCAGCTAGAAGGTATACAGTTCTCTAAAACCCCTTCAGCATTTATGGTTTGTAGACTTTTTGTGATTGTCACGTGACAGGTGTGAGGTGAAACCTTTTTGGAGGTTGGATTTTCATGCATCTAATAATTCCTTATACTGAGCTTTGGGTATGTCCTTTTTTTCTTTTTCCTTTTCTTAAAGAGTGAGTACAACTTCCCTCTTCATATTGACTCCTTGAAAATTTTGTCATGTGTTGAATTCTCTTGGCTATTCCCTACCCCAGGGCATTTTTTGTGGGCACGTGTCATGTACAGCCCTGCATTCCTGTGAATATTAAGTGACCATAAGCACTGTGTTTAAAGCTGCTGTTGTGGGAAAGAGCCACAAGGCGGCAGCATTATTATGTCCTCAACTCTTGTTAGTAGAGCAACAGAGTCTTCCTGGACGTCGTGTTCCTCGGTTGTAAATTAGAGTGGAATGTGCTCAGACAAACCCCCAGAAGTTTATATCTCCTTACTTATGTTTGTTTTTTAAATTTAATTTATATCTCTTATCGGAGTAAAATTTTTTTATTTTCTTAAATAATTAATTTATTTATTTTTGCCTGTGCTAGGTCTGCGTTTCTGTGCGAGGGCTTTCTATAGCTGTGGCAAGCGGGGCCCACTCTTCATCGTGGTGTGCGGGCCTCTCACTACCGCGGCCTCTCTTGTTGCAGAGCACAGGCTCCAGACGCGCAGGCTCAGTACTTTTGGCTCACGGGCCTAGTTGCTCTGTGGCATGTGGAATCTTCCCATACCAGGGCTCGAACCCGTGTCCCCTGCATTGGCAGGCAGATTCTCAACCACTGCCACACCAGGGAAGCCCCTATCGGAGCAAATTTGATTAGAGTGTTGTGATTGTCTGCCTGTACAGAATCGGGTCAATTATACATACATATATCTGTTCATCTTCGGATCCTGTTACCATGTATCTTATTACAGAGTGTTGAGTAGACCTCCCTTGATATTTGGTAGGTGTTTGGTCATTATATATTTTATATGTATTGGTGATTAGATAATTCATATAGTTTATATGTTATATGTTTATATACATTTAACATACCTTAGTATATGTATGTTACCCCCATAATCCCAATTTATCCGTCTTCCCACCTTTCATTTTGGTTTACCATTCGTTTGTTTTCTAAATCTGTGAGCGTCCTTTTCTGTGGAAATATGTTCATTGGTAGCAATCTTAGGATAACATCTATAAATGATGTCATAGGATATTTGTCATTCCCTTTTGACTTACTTAACGTAATATGATTATTTCTAGGCGCATCTGTAATCCTGAAAACGGCATTGATCATATTTTTCTGAGGCTAACGTTCCATTCGGTACTTATACCACTTCTTCTTTGTCCATTTCTCTGTTGATGGACATTTTCTTTGCTTGCATGTCTTGGCTATTGTAAATATTGCTGCAGTGCATGTTTTCCTGTCTGTGTCTTTCCGATTCTGGTCTTCTTAGGTTATAGGCCCTTAAGCGGATCGGCCTCATCGTATGGTAGCTCAGTTTTTAGCTTTTAAACGCAGATCCATTCAGTTCTCATGATTAGCTCTTACCAGTTTACATCCAACCAACAGCATAGTGGGTATGGATTTCTCGACAAACCCGTCACCATTCATTGTTTGCATACTTTTTACCGATGTCATTTTGAATATTGGGTGGCGGACTCCTTTTGTAGTTTGGATTTGCATCCAACCGATAATTCCTGATGTTGAGGTTTTATCCATGTTCTTCTATTTTTGTAAACAAAAGAGTGAGTACAACTTACCTCTTCAAATTGTTTTCTTGAAAACTTTTCCGCGTTGTGAACTTTTTTGACCATTACCTACCCCAGGACATTTTTTGAGGACACGTGTCATTTACAGCCCTACAGTTACTGTGAATCTTAAGGGACCGTTAGCCCTGTGATTAAAGCTGCTGTTGTGGGAAACGGCCACATGGTGACAGCATTTCTCCATTCCAAATCTGGTTAGTAGGGCAGCAGAGCCTTCCTGAAAGTCGTGTTGCTAGGTTGTAAATTAGAATGGAATGTGCCAGGGAAAACCCCAATAAGTTTATGTCTCATTGATTGTGGTTCCTGGGTTTGATTTTTTAAATTGGGGTAATGATTAGAATAGTGTTTGTCCTAGGTGGGCACAATCAGGTTCAATTGAACATCATATATATCTATACATGTACAGATCCTCTTCCCATGTAAATTACTATTTATTTTAATAAATTTATTTTATTTTTTTATTCATTTTTGGCTGAGTTGGATCTTCGTTGCTGCATGTGGGCTGTCTCTAGTTGCGGTGAGCGGGGGCTACTCTCCGTTGCGCTGCACGGGCTTCTCACTGCAGTGGCTTCTCTTGTTGTGGAGCACGTACTCTAGGCGTGTGGGCTTTAGTAGTTTTGGTGTGTGGGCTCAGTATTCGTGGCTCGTGGGCTCTAAAGCGCAGGCTCAGTAGTTGTGGTGCACGGGCTTAGTTGCTCTGCAGCATGTGGGATCTTCCCGGACCAGGGATCGACGCCGTGTCCCCTGCATTGCCAGGTGGATTCTTAACCACGGCGCCACCCGGGAAGCCCCCGTGTAAACTATTACAGAGCGTTCAGTAGACCTCCCTTGGTATATGGTTGGTCTTTTTGATATATGTATTTAATATGTATTTGTACACGTATGGTAACCCTAATCTTAATGTATCCATTCCTCCCACCTTTCCTTGTAGATAACCATAGTTTGTTTTCTAAGTCTGTGAGTGTCTTTCTCTGTGGAAATATGTTCATTTGTGTCAGTTGTTAGGTAACACCTAGAAGTGATATCACAGGATATTTGTCGTCTGCTTTCCGACTTACCTCATGGTCTCTGATTATCTCTAGGCTCATCTATGTTGCTGCAAAGAGCAGTGTTTGATTCTTTTCTATGCCGAATATTCCATTGTGTACATGGACCACTTCTTCTTTGTGCATTCATCTGTTGATGGACGTTTTGGTTGCTTCCAACTCTTGGCTATGCTAAATATTGATGCAGTGCAGGATTGCCAGCCTGTGTCTTTTTGATTCTGGTCTTCTCAAGGGATAGGCCCAGCAGTGGGCCTACTAGATCATATGGTAGCTCAATTTTTACCTTTCAACGCACCTCCATTCTGTTCTCACTACTGGCTGTTACCAGTTGACATCCCACCAGCAACTAGAGGGTACACAGTTCTCTAAAACCCCTTCAGCATTTATTGTTTGTAGATATTTTACCGATGGCATTTTGAGTGTTGGGTGGTGATACCTTTTGTAGTTTGGATTTGCATGCATCTAATAGTTCCCTATATTGAGCTTTCATCCACGTCCATTTTCTTTTTTTTTTTAAGTAAAACAGAAAAACTTACCTCTTCAAACTGTTTCCTTGAAAAATTTGCCGTCTTCTGAATTCCTGTGGCCATTACCTACACCAGGACATTTTTTGAGGGCAGGTGTCATTTACAGCCCTGTAGTAATTGTGAATATTAAGTGACCATTAGCGCTGGGTTTAAAGCTGCCTTTGCAGGAAACGACCACAAGGCGGCAGCATTTCTATATTCCCAACTCTGGTTACTAGGGCAACAGGGCCTTCCTGGACGTCCTGGTTGTAGGTTGTAAATTAGAGTGCAATGTGCCAGGACAAACCCCCCAGAAGTTATGTCTACTAACTTGTTGTTGGTATTCGTAGCTTAATTTTCATTTTTATCAGAGCAAATTTGATTGCAATGTTTTGCTTGTTCCAGGTGTACAGAATCTGTTTCATTGATACATTTATCTTTTCATTTTTGGATCCTGTTCCATATAGGTTATTACAGAATGTTGTGTAGACCTCTCTTGATGTTCGGTATGTGTTTGGAGATTCTCTCTTTTAAAAGTATTAGCATATGTCTGTTAAACACAATATCCTCCGTTATACATTCCTCACACCTTTCCATCTGGTTAATCACAAGTTTGTTTCCTGAATACGTGAGTGTCCTTCTCTGTGGACATAAGTTGATTAATATCAATTTTTAGATAACACCTATACGTGATATCATAGGATATGTGTCTCTCGCTTTCTGACTTACTTCAAGTTGTGTGATTATCTCTAGCCTCATCTATGGTGCGGCAAGTGGCGTTGTTTCTTTCTTTTCTGTGTCTAATATTCCATTGTGTACATGGACCTCTTTTCCGTCCATTCATCTGATGATGGACATTTTTGTTGCTTCCATGTCTTGGCTATTGTAACTACTGCTGCAATACACGATTTTCCATCCCCTGTCTTTTTGATTCTGGCCTTCACAGGTGACAGGCCCAATAGTGGGCCTTCCGGATCATATGGTAACTCCATGCTTACCTTGAAACGCACTGCCGTTCTATTCCGATTATTGGCTGTTACCAGTTTACATCCCACTTAGACCTAGAGGTTACGCTATCCTCCACAACTTCTTCAACATCTGTTGTTTGTAGACTTTTTGCTGATGGTCATTCTCACTGGTGTGAGGTGATACCTTTGGGTAGATTGGATTTGCATGCGTCTAGTAATTCCTGATGTTCAGCTTTTATCAATATCCTTTTTATTTTTTTTTAAGATTGAGTTAAACTTACAACTGCAAATTGCCTTCTTGAAAAATTTGCCACGTTTGAATTCTTTTGGCCATTGCCTACCCCAGGACATTTTTTGAGGGCGTGAGTCATTTACACCCCTGCAGTCCTTCTGAATGTTAGTGACCATTAGCAGTGGATTTAAAGCTGCTGGTTGAGGAAACGGCCTTAGGGTGGCGGCATTTCTACGTTACCAACTCTGCTTGCTAGGGAAACAGAACCTTCCTGCAAGTTGTGCTTTTAGGTTGCACATTAGAGTGGAATGTGGCAGGACAAACCCCCATAACTTTTAGCCTCCTTAATTCTTGTTTGTGTCTTTAATTTATAGTGTTTATCAGAGTCAATTTGACTTAAAACTGTCGTTTGTTCTAAGGGTATAGAATCTTGTTCATTTGCACATATACATATATCTGTTGATCTTCGTGTCCTTTTCCATGTAGGTTATTACAGAGTGATGAGTAGACCACTCTTGGTATTCCATAGGTCTTTGGTGATTCTATATTTTACATGTATTAGTATATGTTTGTTAATCCCAATATCCTAATTTATCCATTCCTCACACCTTTTCATTGGCTTAACCATAAGTTTGTTTTCTCAAGCTGAGATTCTCTTTCTCTCTGGCATTATGTTTATTTATATGAATTTTCAGATAACATAAGTGATCTCATAGGACATTTTTCTTTTCATTCTGTCTTACTTCACGTTTTGTGATTATCTCTAGGCTCATCTGTGGTGCTGCAAATGGCATTGTTTTATTTTTTTCATGGCTAATATTCCATTCTGTCCATATACCACTTCTTCTTTGTCCATTCATCTGTTTTTGGACCTTTTTTTTGCTTCCATGTCTTGGCTGTTTAAATATTGCTGCAGTGCACATTTGCCTGCCTCTGTCTTTCCGATTCTGGTGGTCGTAGGTTATAGACCCAGAAGGTGCCCTGCCGGATCATATGGTAGCTCAATTTTTACCTTTTAAAGCACCTGCATTCTGTTTTCATTAGTGCTGTTACCGCTTTACATCCCACCAGCAGCTAGAAGGTATACAGTTCTCTAAAACCCCTTCAGCATTTATGGTTTGTAGACTTTTTGTGATTGTCACGTGACAGGTGTGAGGTGAAACCTTTTTGGAGGTTGGATTTTCATGCATCTAATAATTCCTTATACTGAGCTTTGGGTATGTCCTTTTTTTCTTTTTCCTTTTCTTAAAGAGTGAGTACAACTTCCCTCTTCATATTGACTCCTTGAAAATTTTGTCATGTGTTGAATTCTCTTGGCTATTCCCTACCCCAGGGCATTTTTTGTGGGCACGTGTCATGTACAGCCCTGCATTCCTGTGAATATTAAGTGACCATAAGCACTGTGTTTAAAGCTGCTGTTGTGGGAAAGAGCCACAAGGCGGCAGCATTATTATGTCCTCAACTCTTGTTAGTAGAGCAACAGAGTCTTCCTGGACGTCGTGTTCCTCGGTTGTAAATTAGAGTGGAATGTGCTCAGACAAACCCCCAGAAGTTTATATCTCCTTACTTATGTTTGTTTTTTAAATTTAATTTATATCTCTTATCGGAGTAAAATTTTTTTATTTTCTTAAATAATTAATTTATTTATTTTTGCCTGTGCTAGGTCTGCGTTTCTGTGCGAGGGCTTTCTATAGCTGTGGCAAGCGGGGCCCACTCTTCATCGTGGTGTGCGGGCCTCTCACTACCGCGGCCTCTCTTGTTGCAGAGCACAGGCTCCAGACGCGCAGGCTCAGTACTTTGGGCTCACGGGCCTAGTTGCTCTGTGGCATGTGGAATCTTCCCATACCAGGGCTCGAACCCGTGTCCCCTGCATTGGCAGGCAGATTCTCAACCACTGCCACACCAGGGAAGCCCCTATCGGAGCAAATTTGATTAGAGTGTTGTGATTGTCTGCCTGTACAGAATCGGGTCAATTATACATACATATATCTGTTCATCTTCGGATCCTGTTACCATGTATCTTATTACAGAGTGTTGAGTAGACCTCCCTTGATATTTGGTAGGTGTTTGGTCATTATATATTTTATATGTATTGGTGATTAGATAATTCATATAGTTTATATGTTATATGTTTATATACATTTAACATACCTTAGTATATGTATGTTACCCCCATAATCCCAATTTATCCGTCTTCCCACCTTTCATTTTGGTTTACCATTCGTTTGTTTTCTAAATCTGTGAGCGTCCTTTTCTGTGGAAATATGTTCATTGGTAGCAATCTTAGGATAACATCTATAAATGATGTCATAGGATATTTGTCATTCCCTTTTGACTTACTTAACGTAATATGATTATTTCTAGGCTCATCTGTAATCCTGAAAACGGCCTTGATCATATTTTTCTGAGGCTAACGTTCCATTCGGTACTTATACCACTTCTTCTTTGTCCATTTCTCTGTTGATGGACATTTTCTTTGCTTGCATGTCTTGGCTATTGTAAATATTGCTGCAGTGCATGTTTTCCTGTCTGTGTCTTTCCGATTCTGGTCTTCTTAGGTTATAGGCCCTTAAGCGGATCGGCCTCATCGTATGGTAGCTCAGTTTTTAGCTTTTAAACGCAGATCCATTCAGTTCTCATGATTAGCTCTTACCAGTTTACATCCAACCAACAGCATAGTGGGTATGGATTTCTCGACAAACCCGTCACCATTCATTGTTTGCATACTTTTTACCGATGTCATTTTGAATATTGGGTGGCGGACTCCTTTTGTAGTTTGGATTTGCATCCAACCGATAATTCCTGATGTTGAGGTTTTATCCATGTTCTTCTATTTTTGTAAACAAAAGAGTGAGTACAACTTACCTCTTCAAATTGTTTTCTTGAAAACTTTTCCGCGTTGTGAACTTTTTTGACCATTACCTACCCCAGGACATTTTTTGAGGACACGTGTCATTTACAGCCCTACAGTTACTGTGAATCTTAAGGGACCGTTAGCCCTGTGATTAAAGCTGCTGTTGTGGGAAACGGCCACATGGTGACAGCATTTCTCCATTCCAAATCTGGTTAGTAGGGCAGCAGAGCCTTCCTGAAAGTCGTGTTGCTAGGTTGTAAATTAGAATGGAATGTGCCAGGGAAAACCCCAATAAGTTTATGTCTCATTGATTGTGGTTCCTGGGTTTGATTTTTTAAATTGGGGTAATGATTAGAATAGTGTTTGTCCTAGGTGGGCACAATCAGGTTCAATTGAACATCATATATATCTATACATGTACAGATCCTCTTCCCATGTAAATTACTATTTATTTTAATAAATTTATTTTATTTTTTTATTCATTTTTGGCTGAGTTGGATCTTCGTTGCTGCATGTGGGCTGTCTCTAGTTGCGGTGAGCGGGGGCTACTCTCCGTTGCGCTGCACGGGCTTCTCACTGCAGTGGCTTCTCTTGTTGTGGAGCACGTACTCTAGGCGTGTGGGCTTTAGTAGTTTTGGTGTGTGGGCTCAGTATTCGTGGCTCGTGGGCTCTAAAGCGCAGGCTCAGTAGTTGTGGTGCACGGGCTTAGTTGCTCTGCAGCATGTGGGATCTTCCCGGACCAGGGATCGACGCCGTGTCCCCTGCATTGCCAGGTGGATTCTTAACCACGGCGCCACCCGGGAAGCCCCCGTGTAAACTATTACAGAGCGTTCAGTAGACCTCCCTTGGTATATGGTTGGTCTTTTTGATATATGTATTTAATATGTATTTGTACACGTATGGTAACCCTAATCTTAATGTATCCATTCCTCCCACCTTTCCTTGTAGATAACCATAGTTTGTTTTCTAAGTCTGTGAGTGTCTTTCTCTGTGGAAATATGTTCATTTGTGTCAGTTGTTAGGTAACACCTAGAAGTGATATCACAGGATATTTGTCGTCTGCTTTCCGACTTACCTCATGGTCTCTGATTATCTCTAGGCTCATCTATGTTGCTGCAAAGAGCAGTGTTTGATTCTTTTCTATGCCGAATATTCCATTGTGTACATGGACCACTTCTTCTTTGTGCATTCATCTGTTGATGGACGTTTTGGTTGCTTCCAACTCTTGGCTATGCTAAATATTGATGCAGTGCAGGATTGCCAGCCTGTGTCTTTTTGATTCTGGTCTTCTCAAGGGATAGGCCCAGCAGTGGGCCTACTAGATCATATGGTAGCTCAATTTTTACCTTTCAACGCACCTCCATTCTGTTCTCACTACTGGCTGTTACCAGTTGACATCCCACCAGCAACTAGAGGGTACACAGTTCTCTAAAACCCCTTCAGCATTTATTGTTTGTAGATATTTTACCGATGGCATTTTGAGTGTTGGGTGGTGATACCTTTTGTAGTTTGGATTTGCATGCATCTAATAGTTCCCTATATTGAGCTTTCATCCACGTCCATTTTCTTTTTTTTTTTAAGTAAAACAGAAAAACTTACCTCTTCAAACTGTTTCCTTGAAAAATTTGCCGTCTTCTGAATTCCTGTGGCCATTACCTACACCAGGACATTTTTTGAGGGCAGGTGTCATTTACAGCCCTGTAGTAATTGTGAATATTAAGTGACCATTAGCGCTGGGTTTAAAGCTGCCTTTGCAGGAAACGACCACAAGGCGGCAGCATTTCTATATTCCCAACTCTGGTTACTAGGGCAACAGGGCCTTCCTGGACGTCCTGGTT
Organism: Balaenoptera ricei; assembly: GCF_028023285.1. Classification (NCBI taxonomy): domain Eukaryota; kingdom Metazoa; phylum Chordata; class Mammalia; order Artiodactyla; family Balaenopteridae; genus Balaenoptera; species Balaenoptera ricei. The sequence continues at coordinate 93,004,896 of NC_082640.1, forward strand.
GTAGGTTGTAAATTAGAGTGCAATGTGCCAGGACAAACCCCCCAGAAGTTATGTCTACTAACTTGTTGTTGGTATTCGTAGCTTAATTTTCATTTTTATCAGAGCAAATTTGATTGCAATGTTTTGCTTGTTCCAGGTGTACAGAATCTGTTTCATTGATACATTTATCTTTTCATTTTTGGATCCTGTTCCATATAGGTTATTACAGAATGTTGTGTAGACCTCTCTTGATGTTCGGTATGTGTTTGGAGATTCTCTCTTTTAAAAGTATTAGCATATGTCTGTTAAACACAATATCCTCCGTTATACATTCCTCACACCTTTCCATCTGGTTAATCACAAGTTTGTTTCCTGAATACGTGAGTGTCCTTCTCTGTGGACATAAGTTGATTAATATCAATTTTTAGATAACACCTATACGTGATATCATAGGATATGTGTCTCTCGCTTTCTGACTTACTTCAAGTTGTGTGATTATCTCTAGCCTCATCTATGGTGCGGCAAGTGGCGTTGTTTCTTTCTTTTCTGTGTCTAATATTCCATTGTGTACATGGACCTCTTTTCCGTCCATTCATCTGATGATGGACATTTTTGTTGCTTCCATGTCTTGGCTATTGTAACTACTGCTGCAATACACGATTTTCCATCCCGTGTCTTTTTGATTCTGGCCTTCACAGGTGACAGGCCCAATAGTGGGCCTTCCGGATCATATGGTAACTCCATGCTTACCTTGAAACGCACTGCCGTTCTATTCCGATTATTGGCTGTTACCAGTTTACATCGCACTTAGACCTAGAGGTTACGCTATCCTCCACAACTTCTTCAACATCTGTTGTTTGTAGACTTTTTGCTGATGGTCATTCTCACTGGTGTGAGGTGATACCTTTGGGTAGATTGGATTTGCATGCGTCTAGTAATTCCTGATGTTCAGCTTTTATCAATATCCTTTTTATTTTTTTTTAAGATTGAGTTAAACTTACAACTGCAAATTGCCTTCTTGAAAAATTTGCCACGTTTGAATTCTTTTGGCCATTGCCTACCCCAGGACATTTTTTGAGGGCGTGAGTCATTTACACCCCTGCAGTCCTTCTGAATGTTAGTGACCATTAGCAGTGGATTTAAAGCTGCTGGTTGAGGAAACGGCCTTAGGGTGGCGGCATTTCTACGTTACCAACTCTGCTTGCTAGGGAAACAGAACCTTCCTGCAAGTTGTGCTTTTAGGTTGCACATTAGAGTGGAATGTGGCAGGACAAACCCCCATAACTTTTAGCCTCCTTAATTCTTGTTTGTGTCTTTAATTTATAGTGTTTATCAGAGTCAATTTGACTTAAAACTGTCGTTTGTTCTAAGGGTATAGAATCTTGTTCATTTGCACATATACATATATCTGTTGATCTTCGTGTCCTTTTCCATGTAGGTTATTACAGAGTGATGAGTAGACCACTCTTGGTATTCCATAGGTCTTTGGTGATTCTATATTTTACATGTATTAGTATATGTTTGTTAATCCCAATATCCTAATTTATCCATTCCTCACACCTTTTCATTGGCTTAACCATAAGTTTGTTTTCTCAAGCTGAGATTCTCTTTCTCTCTGGC